>NW_026934732.1:0-62720 GCF_032062105.1 Saccostrea cuccullata | reverse complement strand
TATTTGGTATACATACTTCACTGAGTAAGCTCTTTCAAATGACAACAAGGTCAATGGCCCTGTGACCTTGACTGTGATCCTAAAAATAGTTTTACTCCACTAATTAAGCCCTTTCACCTTTGCCATAACTAAAAATTTTTTTCGCACCTTTGAACCATAGAAGATAGAGACTTCATTTTTAGTATGCATACTCCACTAATGAATCTGTTTCAAATGACACCAAGGGCAATGACCTTGTGACCTTTATGTTAAAAATAGTTTTTTCGTACCTTTGTCATAACTTTTGAACCACAAGAGATATAGAGACTTCATATTTGGTATCCATACTTTACTAATCAATTTCTTTCAAATAATACCAAGGTCAATGACCATGACTGTGACATATAGGCTGAAAATAGCTTTTTAAAAAAATTTTGTTGCCGCCGGGCGCATAGTGTTCCACAAACACATCTTGTTATTTATTGATTGCATTATTGACACAACAAGAATGAATTTTAAAAAGAATACTACATCAAAAGAAAAACATTTATTATAAGAATATATTTTACTCATGCTTAATTACAACATAATGAGTACAGGTAATACCAGTATATAAAGCTTATATAATATAAAAGCTGATATATCATCCAGAAAATGTGGATTTCTTTCATCATGACAAATACATGCCAAAATAAAACAAAAATCAAAATTCTTTGTCAGTTATTTAAAATAATTATTCTTTAACATGTATGATAGCAAGCATTTATTTGAATTCTTAAGAGGTGAAAATCTGAATCATGAGGGATGGTACACTTATCAATCTTTGTTCCCCGTCCCCCTAGGGTGCCCCACAACTGGTTGCGTTCCGTTCCGTTTCGTTCCGTAAAGTACCATTAGCCGTTATTTTTTTTAGCTCACCTGAAATGAATTTCTGATCACATTTTGTTTGTAGTCCGTCTGTTTGTCCGTCCGCCCGAAAATTTTTCACATTTTGGACGTCTTCTCCCGAACCACTGGTCCACTTTCAACCAAACTTGCCATGGAGCATCCTTTTTTAAAATGAAGGATCACAGCCTGATTCAAGGGGAAATCATTTAAATATAGTGAAATTTATAGGTGGCATGTTTTAAAAATCTTCCAAAGAGCCAGCTACATGTATGTAGTTACTATACAGACTACATAGGAAATTCGTGCAGTTACTGGAGATTATAGTAAACCATAACTTTTTAATGGTTAGTGTTGGGGTTTCATATTTCACACGTATATTCATTGAGAACAATTAAGTCCTTTCTTTGGGTAGCAATTCAACATTTTTCATCTCTGACCTCGGAGTTCGACTTGCATTTCAATAATGTATATTGTTTGTCTTTTCGCAACTTCCATCCAGTCACCGATTTTTTATATGTCGCGAAGATCTTCCATCCGCTCCCTGATAAAAAAAAAGGGGGGAGGGGGACAGTCAGCAATCTCTCGTGACTGTTACCATCATAGAGTATTTTCTATAAGTAAGTAGAATCCCTGACTCTGGGGCCATAAATTTCATAATTTTGGTAGAGGACTCAAATAGTGCTCATTTCAATCATGTCAGCAGTTTGATGCTCTGGAGTAAAGAAGAAAGACTGCATGCATTGATTTAAGTAATTTGGCCCCACCCACATATTATATTTTATTGACAATATGTCAAAGGGATTGGACACAAATTCCAAAATCTCAGATAGTCCTTTCCCACATGAATTTCATATAAATTGTATGAAAAACAGGAAAATCAAAATTTTGTGGTTTAATCAAAATTTTAATTCATACACTTCAACCATACCATGATACTCTAGCCATGAGCTAACAAAAAACCTCTTCCCATTCTTATCAAAACAGAGTGCATATGGTTTCTTGATAACATGCAGAGCCGGTAAAATTCTTCTGATTTGCTGACCATCTTTAGAAATCTGCACAACACACCCTTCTTTACAATCACAAATATAAACATTATTATAAATATCTACACCAAGCCCTTTCACACCTTTCCTGTTAATTCCCATTTGAGCTTGTGAACATTGGAAAACTTCTTCACCACTATTAATTTCATCACATATAACCGAGCCTGATTTGGAATAAATGATTGATTTTGCATCACAGGAGATGGTGAAAAATCCAAACCCACAATTACTACCATTCAGAGTTTTTAAAACCGTTCCATCTTTCTGAATTTCTCGTACACACCATGGGTTTCCTGTATGAGCAAAGATACAGTCATTCAATGATATCAGTTGATAAAATTCCATTTTTTCAGTTTTCAAATCTCTCAGATATTTAAAACTTGGAGAGAGTGAAAATTCAGAGATATTTTCACCCATGGAAACAAATATTGTTTCATCTCTCCCAGAGTGACATATCCCTCTAATGTCTTCTGTTTTCTTGGAAAACAGGACTTTGACAGATCCCGATGGAGATACCTCCTTTATTGAGTGATTGTGTTTGTCCACAATAATCAATGATCCATTCTCTAAGAACACTCCTCCCGTGACCCAGGGTGTGGTCGTATCTTCTGGACATTTTACACAGTATGATGCCACGTGATTTACCGTAACTGATGCAGGATCTTTCATCAATGAAATCCTTGGTTTTGGTAAACTTATTACACATTTCAATGAGTCCACTCCCTTATTCAGATCAGGAATAATGCTTTTTCTATCCCTTTTTACATGAATGTTACAAAGTGTTTCAACACTATTTATGCTTTTCATCACTGGATCTTCTTCCATTTCATATTCCACATGACCTTGATGCTTGTTCTGTTTTTCAATGTCATCTAAATCTTTTATTAGTTGTGTCCTTATCCACTCAGATGTGAGAAACAACTGTCTCTTTGAGCTTGTATTGCTGGTAGCCTTAAGTGTCTTTGCAGACCTTGTAAGAGTTTCTAAGAAATTTTCAAGACACATCTGTGTATTTGATAATTGGGACTTTTCATTTTCATGTGTCACTTCCAAATCTTTCAGAAACTTGCTCTGCAGTCCATCTAACTTGTTTTTAATTTCTTCTACAAAACAAACTACATCTGTTTGAATCCTCTTGTGTTGGTCTTTGAGACGATCCAAGTTTACGTTTGTTTTCTGAATTTCAGATTCTGTCTTTGCTTTCATTGTTGAGAAAATGCCATCAATCTGTTCTGGATTTAGTTTATCTGCAACCTCATTCACAGTTTTTATATTCACACATTTCTTGTGTAATGCATAAAAACAAACACTGCAACTCAGTTCTTCATGGTCAAGACAGTAAAAATCCAAAGGCTTATTTTTATGAATGCTACAGTGTTCCACTTCTAATACAGAACTTGAGTATATTTTGTGTGGAGATGCAGAAATGTCTGTAATGTTATGATTTTTATAATGAGGAACACGTCTGTGAAGATACGAAAAGCAGGTTTCACAAAGACTGTCATCACAATTGCTGCAATAAAACTTGGCGCTTTTTCTCTCATTGACACGTTTGCATGGTTCACATAAAACACTTCCCCCTTGGTCACAGGTAGGTGTCAGCTTGACTTTATTATCCAGAAGTGATAATAGTAGGTGGTTTAATGGAAGTTTATTTGCCCAATTCTCTGGTGTAACATCCGCCTCTGGAGCAACGACTTTCTGTCGACATACAGGACATTCAAAAGTCAAGGTTTGCACTTCACTGCGGCTTGGTGTTCTAGCACAAGTTTCAATATATGAGTGGATACACTGTTCACAAAATGTGTGTAGGCAAGGGAGATATTTGGGGACTTTTAACCTTTCTAAACATATTGGGCAATCAAATACAGTTCCTTCTTGCCTAAGATCCATATCACTTGCCGTAGCCATCAATCACTATTCCTCCTCATGTCAATGTTATCAAGACATTCAAAACCAAAATCTCAAGCACGTTACTTTCACTTTCAAACGGAAGTGTTCTCCGAGTCCGACCTTTTTTGTGCGACATGGAAAAAAATTATTTTTGAAAATAAAATAAAAAAGCTAAGTGGTTTCTCCTCCGAATTTTGCAAAACTGTGTATCATTACTTTGTAGGAAAATTTAATTAATTTTAAATAAATTGTAACGTAAATGAGGCGAGAACATCATTAGTAGCCTTTTGCGTATGTTAGTCAGATCTTTCATCCGGGCACTTTGTTGAGAGCGGTTTTCAAGGTAAGTTCAAAACTGAAAACATTGAACGTGTTGCAGAACTGAACTACACCCGATCCCCCTGTTTTTGAATATATCGGTGAAAAATTTTAATACCCTGTAGTTCCGATTAGAGGTAATTTTCAATTTTACTACATGATTTTTAGTAAAATGACATAATTGAGGTGGGACTCGAATGTGACATATTTTGGAGCCAAAATAAGAATTTGGTTTTGAATGATTTCCTCTTACATCTCGATTACAGTGTAAAATGATCTAGAAATAGTATGCCGTTAATACATTCGACATCAGTAATGACTGTATAGTGTAAAGTTCTAATGAAAAGAATTTTAAGATATGTCAAAGATAGGGGTTATGAAGAATCCTATTTTTAAATATAAGTTAAAACCACAGGGACTTGCTCCTGGCGTGTAAAAAATATTTGTAAAAAAAACCGATAACCCTACTATAAAACTACACAAGGGAGGACGCCATTTTGGACCCCTTCCTCGCTTCAACCTCTGTTTTCGTTATATTTTGCCGTATTTTACTGACTCGCCGCCTGGGATCTGTTAAGAAATGATTCTTCTTAAACCTTGTGCTTAAATTTTCCCCTTGGAGCCTCTGCAACACACATTTCTGAGTAAAAATAATCCAAAAGCGCTCGTTAGGACAGTTGGTATGGACATAATCCGAGATTCCTCTGGACAGAAAGCGAAAACACATTCGAAGTCAGCCGAGGATTGCCGAATGATCTAATTCCGTATTCGAATGTAAAACGCCGAGGTTACTTTCGCTTTCTGTCCATACCAACTGTCCTAACGAGCGCGTTTGGATTATTTTTACTCAGAAATGTGTGTTGCAGAGGCTCCAAGGGGAAAATTTAAGCACAAGGTTTAAGAAGAATCATTTCTTAACAGATCCCAGGCGGCGAGTCAGTAAAATACGGCAAAATATAACGAAAACAGAGGTTGAAGCGAGGAGGGGTCCAAAATGGCGTCCTCCCTTGTGTAGTTTTATAGTAGGGTTATTGTTTTTTTTTTTTTTTATAAATATTGTTTACACGCCAGGAGCAAGTCCCTGTGGTTAAAACACATCTCAATGAGTTGACAGATACCACTGAATTGTGTATATTTTATTGTCTAAGAAATATTTCTTTGTTTCACCTTTGAAGGATATGTGATATTATTTTGTTTTCTTTTGTGAAGAGGTAAGTGTATGTAGAGCTGAAACAATTGTTCGAACATTCAGCCTTCAGGAATGAATAGTTTTTCACGAATATTTTGAATAGGAAAATTTGTATTTGAATATTCGGTCACATATATTTAATACCTGTATGTCATGCAATAAACTGTACAGCATCCAGTTTTTGATCGCGGTGGAAAAAGGAGCATTTCTTTATAAACGTAAGCAAAGACAAAGCAGTTTGTAAACTTTGTTCACATGGTACTACTGGCCTGATATACAAAGGCATGACATCAAATCTGATTGATCATCTTCAGGTCAAACATCCATTAGCCTCATGGTTTGTAAATTTCATTTCTCCGATGATTATCACTTTGCTTAAATAGAAAGTAATAAAAAGTTTATAAAAGAAAAATATTCCCAATTAACAAATAGACTAGTAAATTGTAGTGATTGTATTATACAAAATTGCAGAATGTAATATTTTAAATTTTGATATAGTTTAATAACAGTAAAACATGGCAAGCAGCTTCAAGTTTGGTGACTGAGTGTTTTATGTAATCTGATTGCAATACAGTGATCAATATTTTGAAGAAGTAAAGAGGCTTATGATGTTAATTTAAATTGAATTGACAATTGGAACATGCAACACAACCTAAAAAAAATTTAAACCAGAATATAGATAAAGATTCTTTTTCTAATTTTGTTTTTGCTGAAACTAAATACCAGTAAACATGACTCTTAATATACATAACGACTTTGAAGAGACATTTATTTCTTACACCTATCGTAAACATAAATTGTATAGTAATGAACGAAAGTGAAAAGGCATAATAACTCCTTTAATATCTTACCAAATACATGTATTCGAATATGAATCGAATAGTCACGAATATTCATACATTGATTTATGGTATAATTTGTTTCAGCTCTACATGTAAGTATTGACAGGGGCTTGCTTTCGGCATGTCTATAATAATTATTTATTTTTAAAATTCATGTGATATAGTATTACATAATATTAAAACAATACAAGGGAGGACGCTATTTTGGACCCCTTCCTTGTTTCAACTTCTGTTTTCATTGTATTTTCCCATACTGACTCATGACCTCAGATCTGTCAAGTAATGGTTCTTATCAAATTAAAGCATTGCATCTTTGTTTCAGAATGGAACCTAAACGGGTTTTAGCTGAAGTGACCAATAAAACCCTGGAGAATGCTAAGGAGCCAGTGAAAGACACTCCAAAAGAACAGGCAAAACAGTAAGCTCTAAGTCAAAAGTAAACATGGTAAATGAAATTTAAAATTCTGATGCTTGCTTCCAAGTGACTTTAAGTGTAACTGACAGGCCCCAATACCTATTAAGGTGACTATGAGTGGAAGTTTGGTCACTGCATTTCAAAGAAGATAATGGATGATCATTAAAAAATGGTGGTGGGGGGTACATTTGTATATAAATGAGTAACAAGAAAATACAAGTGACTTGTGGTCTGTGTTCTCGTTTTTTGAAATTAAATCAAACTCTGCTATGTAAGAATAACAGATTCTCAATTATTTCTTCTACACCCCTGAAGTTTATACAATTTGAGGCATCATCAAGTACAATATGCATGACATGATATGTTTTGTTTTGTGTTTGCAGAGAAAGATCAAAATGGTCACTTGATAGTTTTGATATTGGAAAACCACTTGGAAAAGGAAAGTTTGGCACGGTGTATCTTGCAAGAGAAAAGGCTACAAAGTTTATCATTGCTCTAAAGGTATTGTCTTTCAGTTGTATTTTTGGCAGTGTATCAAAGGAGGAAAAACTCTTAGCATTGACCATATTGACAGAAGTGATATGATTGTACTGTTGTCTTGTAGGTTTTATTCAAGTCACAATTACAGAAAGCTGGTGTGGAACATCAACTTCGCAGAGAAATTGAAATTCAATCTCATTTAAGGTAGAATTTACTTAGAAAGTGTGAACAGATGAGGCAATGTAACAAACAATTCTGTTGAAGAATCTTGAATTTGAGGAGTTATGGAAGGCATATACCATGCATCTCTTAAGGCACATCTAAAACAACATGTCCTTAGGAGTGTTAGGATTAATATGTTACCTTGTTTTTCAATAACACCCAAAGATCCAGACCACTTTTGAAAATTTCATACAAGTTTGCAGACCAAGCCTCCATTTCGAAACTCTATTATTTGCAGACACCCCAATATATTACGTCTATACGGTTACTTCCACGACAAGTCCAGAGTTTACCTGATCCTGGAATACGCTCCAAAGGGGGAGCTGTACAAAGAATTACAGAAGCAAGGACGATTCGATGAAAAAAGGGCAGCTACTGTAAGTTAATGTTAAATTGATTCCGAACATTAGTCCAAGATAATAGTTTAATGCAGAGCTTATAAATGCTTAATCTTGAAAGTAGAATGAAATGCAAACTTTGTAACTCATGAAGGTAGACACAAACATCAGTTATCAGCTCATTATCTGTAAAATGTAGAAAAAGTGCAAAATTCTAAGAAGGATGAATGGACGTAAGATATCTTATTATTCATAATGAATATTTCTTTGTCAATTTAATGTAATTGTACTGTGATAAAAGTTTCAACTATCAACAAATCAATTTGTACACTTTATGATACTGATTCAAAATATTAATTACTTGCTACACCTTAAATATTCCATGATACATTTCCTTTTACATATTTCTTTTTTTCTTTTTTTTTTGTAGCACATGTTGCAAATGTTCAAAGCCATGTCATACTGTCATGAGAAAAAGGTCATCCACAGAGATATCAAGCCAGAGAACTTGTTAATGGGACTGACAGGAGAACTCAAGATAGCCGACTTCGGTTGGTCTGTCCACGCCCCCTCATCAAGGTTAGTGCATGCTTTACATGACTATCTGTAATGGGACATGCAAGGGTAAAGCGTTAGGTATAGGTGGAACAGAATATTGATGAATGGAATTATCCAGTAGTTACAATTTGAGGTTTTTCGTTTGCCTGTTTTAAGGCTGGACATGTCATATCTGCTTGATTTGCTTGTTGGCTTTTTCGGTAGCTTATAGACTTATAAATGCAGATCTGTGATTTTCTTCTGTACATTCTTAACTATTTACGACAATTAATTGAACAATATTTGATATGTGTATCATATGCTGTGGCAGTGCACTTTATTCTAAATTTTTGTTCCTGGTTTTAATTTCCAGGCGTACAACACTGTGTGGTACCCTGGACTACCTCCCCCCTGAAATGATTGAGGGACAGCTCCATGATGAGAGAGTGGACCACTGGAGTCTGGGAATTCTCATGTACGAGTTCTTAGTGGGAAAGCCCCCCTTTGAAGCCGAGACCAACACAGAAACCTACAGAAGAATAACAAAGGTTGACCTGCATTTCCCTCCCTTTGTCTCACAAGGGGCCAGGGATTTAATATCAAAGGTAGGGTTTAAAGAACATTAGCTTTTATATATCATGGAAGGAAAATTTTTAGTGAGGATTTAATCTTGATATTAGGAGCTGAAATTCAATATCTTAACATTTCATTTGGCTTTGGAGCATTATCTTTCTTAGCATTATGAAATTGCTAAAATCACATTTTGCTTAAATGATAAGCCAAATTTAAAGGATATTTTTTTGTCCTTTTAAAATTCAACTGTCAGTTACTTTCTTGAAAGTAAAAAATGGCTGGCTCTATTTGTCCTACTTTAGACGTACTTTTTTCCACGGGGTCATAATTCCGCGAAATCTCAATTTCTGTTTAATCCGCAGGTAGAAAATTATGCGGATTTTCTAGATTGTCACTATATTTGCCTTACAATTATATTAAGTACGCTTGGACAAATTTCCGCGGAAAAATGATGAGCGTGTACATAGCGTAAATTAATACCATGCGGAAAAAAGTACTTATACAGTATTTCTCCACAAGACAGCTACATGGTAAAGCTAAGTGTAAATGGTGTAAGACACATGTAGATAGACTATGGTAACTGGTGAAAAGTAAACTGCATTCTTTGTTTGTAGTTGCTCCGTCACAATCCCAAACACAGAATCGACTTAAAAGATGCCATGGAACACCCCTGGATCAAAGAAAACAGTCACATCCTCCCCACGGGGAGATCAGAGAGCAAATCCTCCACCTCCTCTACATCCTGAGGGGTGTGGTTGTCTCTGGGGGTCTGCAATATTCCTGTGTGATCTTTCTATAACTGGTGGCTCAGTTGAAAACTGGACCAAGAACTTTGACACCTCAATATTCAGGATTTCTCTATAGGATTATCTCAGTGCTCACCTTTCATACTTCATGATTTTATGGCCAAAAAAAAAAATCAATAGAGTGCTGTCTTGTCATTCAAAATCTTTGTACTTTGTAAAAATTTTGTGATTGTTTAGAGTAAATGATCATAAAATTTAAGCAACCTGTTGATAGTGTATGACAGAAATGTTAAATTTTGTACCTTCATGTTCATGATATTACATGTAGATGGATGCTTTTTTAAGATACCTTTTTTTCTGATGAATACTGTATACAGGGAAATTTTCGTCCCCGTTTTATTTTCGCCCTATCGCCATCCTCCTGATTGGGCGAATTTAAAACGGTGCGAATTCAAATTACACAGCATAATTTCTTAAACAAAACTATGACCGGACGAATTTAAAATGGGGCCAAATTGTCCGCAAGTGCAAAAGGGCGAAAATAAGACGTGGCCAAAATAACCCAGTGTACAGTAAGTTCAAAGAGAGTTCAAGTTGAGGACTCTTACCTGAACTTAACCTATATAATGCCAGAATACTGCATGATTCAAGTTTTTATTTTGATGAATTTTAAATATAAAACAAAAAAGCAAACTAGTTAGAAACTGCATTTCAATGTTTAAAGAAAAACTTGTTCATGCAAGTTTTACTTGTTGTTATATGATAGGGAAACTTTAATCTTTAAAAGAGAGAAAATACTACCATAGCTTGTCAAATTATTATAAGAATGATTTGAGAGATGTTTTGTGTGAATGCATGTTTTTCTGTTAGTTTTGTGTGTACAGTACTCTGTGTATATACAGTTTCATATACATTACATGCAAACTTGACTGTCAGCAATGTTGATAAGTATGTTTTTCTTAAAGCCCTAAGTTACAGTTAAAACATCTTTTTATCCTTGCACGTAAAAAGTGAAATATATTAACTTGTTTACTTGGCCTTGTTTGTACTTGTATTTTATATTGAATGAAAACAAAGCTGAAGTCATTCCTTGTAGCAACATGCAACTTATGTATAAAAAATGAATATGGAAATTACTATGGTGTAAAATTGATTTTAAGTGTCTGAGATTAATAATGATTTTTGTATGAGAAATTGATGTGAATCGTTTCTCTGTGAATCATTTCCATGATGATGCAAAAGAGAAGTTTGGCTTGAATCCCAATATTTAAATTTGAATGAGAGTGCATCCTCTTTAAAGCTTAATAATGTTTTTGTTACAACATGAAAGAAACTGTTCATTTCTGCTTCTGCAAATATACACGTGCACTTTCTTAAGATATAAATGATTCAGATGATGTTCATAGTTTTATTATATATTGAGTCAGTTGGGACATTTGAAATATGAAAAGCACAACTCTATTTAGGGTTATGTCAAGTCATTTACAATATGCTGTACCTTTGATTGCATTTTAATATAAATACAGAAGTATGCTGATAAAAATTATGGTTGAAGCCATGATGTGAAGTGATTCAAAATCATGACTGATTTTTACTGTCTTCTATTAAATTATTTTGTATGCATGTTTTGTTGTTATTTATAAACTTTCATAATATTGAAACCCCATGCAACATGATGTTTTTGACCTGTCTGTCAGTAAGTTTTTCTTTTGCCAGCAAAGCTCCTCTTCAGCTGCTGCATAGAATTTTGACAAACTTTCATATATTTAGGACACGGTGTGTAGATGTACATATTGCCAGGAAATTCCAGTTCCATTATTTTTCTGGGAATTTTAACCATATCTTGAGAGAGTTATGAACCGTTTGTCAAGGCATCTCAACTTTAACCGCAGCACAAAATTTCATCTCAGATATTAAGTATATATTTGAGTAAAGTGTACTGTGCCATTCATAATGTGTTGCATTGTGAAGTTTGTGAGTTTCCTCATTTTTTATGCCCCCCCCCTTTTGAGAGGGAGAGCATGTTGCTTTACTGCCGTCGGTCGGTAGGTCGGTCCAGAAGGACTTCAATTCATTTTCTTTGCAGAGGTAGCATATACTGAAATGAAATATTCAGAACTGAAATGAAAACTTAAACACCTTTTAAAAGCAATATATGTTTGTAAAACACTTATGCCCCCCTCCCCAAAATAATTGGAAGTCCAAGGGACATAACCACTGTCCAAAATGGCTCCATGGTACCAAAAAGAGAACTTGACCTAGATATTTTTTTGATAAATCTGTATACCAAATTTCATTTCAACTTGTTATTTATTTCTGAATTAAACACTTCTGGAAACACAAGCAACATAAGGTGACTGGAGCAATAAATGGCACACCTCAGTCCTATTCGACTAGATTAGATTAGCCCTAGGCTGTTTGCAGGAAACAAGTGGCTGGGCTTATTCCGTATATAGTTCTTCAAGTGTTTAATATAAAAAAGTGTAAATTTAGCAAAAAATCATATTGCAGACACACTCATTTAATCTTCTAATAAACAGATTCAATACCGGTATACTAGTATATAAAAATAGGGTTGCGATGATACATGTCTTGCAAATGTATATTGTATGATATTTTCAGTTTTTAGCACTCAATAGCTAGATTTCACACACCTTTTTATAACTGCGAAATAAGATTTTAAATAAGAAGGACAGTTGCAATGAAATATACATTTCCACTAAACCGCTTTCCATACACCTCCCAAAATAATTATCACCAGTGAAAAAGAAAATTAAAGAATACTGTGCAACTCTATATTACAAAAATGGTTTTAATCAGATGTGAATAATCACAGTACTCTTTAAGTTGATTTGTTTTAGGCATAGTTCTAGAGCACAGCCTTATTTTACTAAAATTTACAACATCAGAACATTGGACTTTTCAACACTTTATACAATCATCCTTGTGATAAAGTCCCGGCTTTTGACACCATGTCTGGAAATATTAGAAAAATGAAGTAAATTTAATTTTGTTGTATATGGAGATATTTGACACTTAATTGACTCGATTTGCAAGAGCATGCTCTGCTCTACTTAGAACTATGTCTAAAATAAGTTAAGCTATTAACAAATAAGTTGATGATACAGATATAGTAATCTCGCTAATGGCTAAAACTATAAGGAAAATAGAAAAAAAATCTATCAAGTCGAATGTTTTCATATTTTGCTCTGAACTTCCAAAATACAACGTCTTCAGCATTTATACAATCCTTTTGAAATAGCGATCATATTGAAGTACAATTACAAAATACAAACAAGACATGCATTTCTTCCAGAAAGCAGATAGTCATATTCCATATCATAGTCGAATGTCTATCGGTTTTTTTTATTCTCGAGAATTTTTTTGGCTTTCATAAAGCAATATCCCAGACACTCTGTTACAACTGGAATACATGTTCATGTTCTAAAATCTAGCATTCAATAATACCCAATGTACTATTACTGTTGATCTTATGAGTTCCAAGATTCCTTAGGTCTCACCATCATCCCTATAATAATTGTCTAGATTTACTTTTCCATATAATTATGAACTCCAGTCATTCACTGGTATTGGAATATAAGGACAGATGATATAATCGAATTTTTTCATCAAATAGCTTGAAAATAACTATTTATTTATGAGTAAAATGAATACGTCTAACTGTATAATTTTAAAATTTTTCATTCGAAATTTTGCAATAATTCGGTTTAAAGTGACACAAAATTGTATTGATGACTAGTATTAAGGATAGTTGCAGAAAGGTTTAGGGTTTAAACTGAAGGTTTAGAACTTTTTTTTTACAACATGCATATGAACATACATACGGAAGCCCATTAGTGCCAACCTGTATATATAAAGGAAAAGCAATATATAAAAGCAAACCTCGATATATAAAGGAAATGCGATTTATATAAACAAAACCTGGATATATATAAAGGAAATGCGAAATATATAAACAAAACCTCGATATATATAAAGAGAAATGCGATATATATATAAACAAAACCTCGATATATATAAAGAGAAATGCGATATATATAAAGAGAAAATTTTCCACTGCGTGACCTGTAGCGCTCGGCTGTCCATCAAGATTATATACGGATTAACTCCTGGCAGGGGGAAATCAGTTATGCAGTACTCATTTATTACTTTCCCAGAATCGGCAAAATGTTGCTATGTAATAGTGTTTATTTGTACATGCATAATATTATATCAATGAACTATAATTGTACCATTACTTAGATAATGCACTTAATTGAGAAGAAGAGCATTTACAATGGCGGATCCAGGAATTTCGTAACGGGGGAGGGGGCACAGGAGAAGACAGAGGGGTCTGGTGGCTGTACAGAAATTAGGACAATAGACCTATAGATTTTATATACAAATATTTGAAACGGGGGCGGGTGGGGGGGGGGGGCGCACGCCCGGCGCGCCGGTCCTGGATCCACCTTTGATATAATTACTAGTATAAATATTAATGAAATAAGTATATTTATCGTATTTTCTGTGCATTTATTGGCTTTACATATATAAGATCAACTTCGTTTTTTCAACCTAGAGCTAACTTGTTTACTGTTTTACAAAAACCTAGCCGTACTACCTCTGGTTTCACTACCGAGAATTTATGAAAATAATGTTTAACAGGAAGTCTCTTTTAGACATTCCATATCCGGACCCTGAGGATCTCAACTTCTTACTGAAATGCGTCTTGGAAAACAATTACTTTGAATTCGATGGAAAATATTACAAACAAATTATAGGAGCAAGTATGGGGGCAGTCCCCAGTCCAGAGATCTGTGACATCAGAATGTATCAAATCACAAAGCATATAATGGCACAATTTCGCCATGCCAGCAAAATTGTCTTCCAGGGCAGATAACCTGATGACGGTTTCATAATATTCAATGGAACGCAACCAGAGATAGAAGAATTCTTTGATATCGGCAATCACTGTCACAAGCATCTAAGATTTACATTTGAAATTTCTCCATCTGCTGTCAACTTCCTTGATACTACAGTTTATAAAGGACAGAAATTTCAAAATTTTAACAAACTTGATATCAAGTCGTTTATCAAACCAACAAATAATTTTCAGTATCTACACAGACAGAGCGCTCATAGCCCAGCTGTGTTTAAAGGATTCATTAAAGGAGAATGCATTAGACATGCAAGAAACACCACTGACCCTGAAATATTACATGCAACACTTAATGACTTCAAGACACACTTATCAAAGCGAGGTTACTCTACTTCGGAAATTGATCCTATTATCAAGGAAACGGTCAACACAAACCGATCAAAACTCATCATCAAAAAGACTAAAGAACAGTCATTACGTAACCCTACAGTACTGGTTACTAAATTTAACCCTTGCGTTAAAGGACTGAAAAAACGAATTCTAAAATATTGGAACACCATTCTTAGACATCCAGAATGCAAAACTTTATTTCATTCTCAACCAATCATTGCTTACAGCAAACACAAGAATATAGGTGACGAGATAATCCGGTCGCACCTAAAACAAACACCATGATTTATGTCCGTGACCCCTGATGAGGCTCCTTAATAGCCGAAACACTCTACAACTACTTGCATAATTCAAATCAGATATTAATCTGCTATATGCAAAAAACATATCTACTTTAAAGTGTGGTTTGGAGTGTCGGGTCCTAATAAATCTCTTACAAGTTTGGTTGATTGATGTCGCTAATCTTCACATGAAGAAGAACAGCAGTTTTTAGCTTTAGTTTTAATCATCATAATTATCAAGAAACACAAATAAAGAAAACAACACACTGAATACCATCCTGAAACTGCCACACCAACTGATCGCAATCAAAACATTAGATCGGGAGCTGATTATCGTATGTTGGCGAAGTCTCTGTTGTTATGAAGGTCATTACACATGTTAAAGGTCAGGCAGTGGAAAGTTTTCTCTTTATATATATCGAAGTTTTGTTTATATATTTCGCATTTCTCTTTATATATATCACATTTCTCTTTATATATATCGACATTTTGTTTATATATATCGCATTTCCTTTATATATATCGATGTTTTGTTTATATATATATTGCATTTCCTTTATATATATCCAAATTTTCTTATATATATCACATTTCCTTTATATATCGAGGTTTGCTTTTATATATTGCTTTTCCTTTATCTATACAGGTTGGCACTAATGGGCTTCCGTACATACATGTATCTCCTTCTTTTCATCCAAGAATAGCCAAATGAAAGGTTTTAGTATGGTATAACAAATACATGTCAGAAGTATTTATTATGTAGCCTTACGTCCTCAGTTGGTTTTGAGTACAGTTGCTGCAGGTCCGTGTAACACACCCAAGTTTTTAAAATGATTTAGAGTTGTAGAATTTTGATATATATTCGTATTAGTTCTTTCTAAATTACAAAAATTCAAACTGATTTGGCACATTGAAATTTGATAGATAAGTTCAAAAATCTAAATTTTCAAAATTTCAAACAGGTTTTAAATTTTTAAAGATTTTTACCTTAAATATTCAAAATTCAAATTTCCAAAACTATTTTTTTATTTGAAACTTTAGAATTTTTTCAGAAAGTTTACACGTAACAATCCAAAGTTACCAGTAAGTACCATTTTCCGAATTTAGAAATTTTAGAATTTATTTCAAACTTCTAAATTTCAACTTTCAAATCGTTTAAAATTATTTGAATTTTAGAATTTTTAAGGTATCATTTAAATTTCAAATAACCAAAATACTTTGAGATTTAAGAATTTTACTTCAAATATTCAAAATATCAGATTTCCAAATCCGATTTGAATTTTGAAACTATGTCTGTAGCAATTCAATAATTCCAAATATCTAAAAATCTCTTTTGTTTGAACTAAAGCGCTTTTGACATAGTTTCAAAATTTAAACCGGATTTGGAATTTGATATTTTGGATATTGGAAGTAAAATCTAATTTGAAATGTAAATTACCTAAATTTTGAGAGTTTAAATCAAAGTTCTATATTTTTAAAAATCTAAAACGTTTTGAAACTTAAAATTCATATAGAAGTTTGAAGCAAATTCTAAAATATAAAAAGACAGAATATGATACTAAACTTAAGATTGTTAAGTGTAAACTTTCTGAACAAACGATAGATTTAAAACTCAAAATTTTAAAATACTAAAATAGTTTTTGGAAATTTGAATTTTGAATAGTTATGGTAAAAATCCAAAAATTTAAATTTAAAAACCTGTTTGGAAATTTGAAAGTGTAATTTTTTAGAAATAAAATACACGTAATTAACTTTCATTATACGACATCAGTTTTTGAAAATATAGCTTTCATAATTAATAATAATTATTAATTATCATTCATCATATAATCATATAATAGATAAGCAATGATCCATCGAAGTATTTTATTTTAAGTTTGATGATATGCTTCTGAAATGAAACATTGCAGAAGCCTCCGTAGTTTCAAACAATACGAAAAATTCCATGCGCTTGACGCAACTTATTCCATGGAATTCAAGGTAAAAAAGAATAAAAAGATACATGGCAGTTTTTCTTTTTTTTTTTTTTAAATTTTCATAAATACACATTTAGAGCTGAAATTGTTTTGGGAAAATGAGAATAGCTACAAACAAAATTATTCCCAAGTCCAAACAAACTATTAACCTTCCGTTCTTATTTTCTTTTCTCCACTAATTGCGAAGAAACGGATTGCAGACGTCATTTATCTTTGACTTACGGCTTTGGAAATATAATAATAGACTAAGCTCGATCCGGAATCCAGTGTCTTTTGATGAGACCTTTCGTTTATAGATCTCTGGATCGATACCTCTCAGGATAAATATACATCGGCTCTTCAATTTAACCGTGAGTAATTGAATATGATGTTGAGAACAGTTTGTATAATAAGAAACGCAGAAGAAATATACAATCTTTTGAAACACGGTCAGAGTTTATAATGATGTTTCTTTTCCAGAACAGAGATAAAAAGTCTTATGTTTCCATGGGTTCTGAATGTTGTTTTTAATTACCAAATTGAATATATATGGTAACATATTTAAAGCTGCCATCACTTACAGTAAATGTGTCTACTTTCGATAATCCATATTATGAGATCTACTTCTTTTAAAACTTGTCACTTCAGTTCCTTACAAAGATGCAAAGCGGGTTACAGTAAATATTCTTCTGAGCGTATTTCTTCACTCCTCAATAAAATATTAACAAAACTGGAGTAGAAAATTTAGGGGAACTGTGCAACTGATATATTCGAAAAGTGGAATAAATCAGATGTGGATACTTATGAATCACAAGGAACTTTGAAATCACAAAATTTTACCAAAGTCAATAACATGAAGATTTACGACTTGTTTCCCACGACAAATAAAAGTTCAGGCTCACTGGCATCATTGACAGCTACTTTTCAGTAAAAATTCTCTAATAATTTGTCATTGGCCATTTTCAAATTCATTTTATAAAACAATTCTGGTTGTACACACAAGTACTCTAAAGTTCATATTAAAAATATGCCCAAGTTTCTGTCATTTATGTAGAATTAGGAGATCAGGTGTATCAACAATCTATTGAAATTCATATGGGTAACAATTGCGCTCCGTTGTTAGTAGACCTGTTTTTTTTTGTATTCATATGAAGCATAATTTATTCAATAACTTCAGCATGAGAAGAAAACACTTGTCGTGGCCTTTGATTCTACTTTTGAATATTAAGTATATTGACGACGTATTATTTATTACAATAGTTACTTCAATTCATATGTCGACTCTATATTATATATCCCAGTTATCTTAAAATAAAAATTACTACAGAGTGACATATTTAGTTTCCATTTTTTTGACATTTTACCAGAAAAAGACGTTAATGGGGACCTAACAACAAAGGTTCAAGATAAAAATGATGACTGTAACTTTCCAATCGTGAGCTTCCCTTACTTATGCAGCATTATGCCCTCACCTGCATACATAGTTTAACTATTATGTCTCTCCGTTGATTCGATGCACAAGAGCATGCTCTACGTTTGAACAATTTCTAAAACGAGGTACGTTACTGACAAACACGTTGAAGAAACAAGAATATCAAAATTCTTGTTTAAAGTCACCATTTTGTAAGCTCAATGGTCGAAACAATGACCTTGCCAACAAATACAATTTATCATTAAGTCAAATTCCAACTGATTTTTTTTCCATACTGTTAAGCCATCATTTACACACGGAATTGTCGTCGGAATTTCCGTTTTTTCCTGATCATGACAAGGAGCAAACGGCGGGTGTGACCGGTCAGCAGGGGATGCTCACTCCTCCATGGCACCTGATCCCACCTCTGATGTTTTAAAGGTCCGTGTTTGCTTTGCTCCTGTTTTGTATTGTTTGAATAGTTTGAATGGACTTTACACTTGAATACTGTTTGTTATCTTGATATATTTTATATGTATTTAAAAATCAACATGTCAAGTTCGTGACAGACAGTTGAGTTTTTCTGATGTCAATATATGTATTAAATGTATGTTAACTTGTCAGGAAATGATGTCAACTTCTCTATATGTCGATTATTTTCTGACAGGTTGACTAAATAAATTCTCCCTTTATAATCTCCTCAAAAACCTGATCCCCTTTTGTGGCTCTACCCTATCCTTAAGGACATACGGAATGTACCTTACCTACTGATAATTTTTCAAGATATTCTAAATGTAAACTTTAAATACCATTACATGTTCTTAGACAAAAAGTCAGCTTGCCTTACCAGGGGGTTTGAAAAGATATCAAATTTGAAAAATCTTGTATTATTCAAAGAAAAATGTACAAAAATTACAAATCATAAACTCCAGATTTTTTTTCATCAAAAATTGTTGTAGAAGAGGTGTGCAAATCCATATATAGACATTGAAAATATTGCACACAGGTCCTTCTTTTAGTGGATCTCTTTAACTCCAGGGAAGAACCCAATAAAGTTCAAACTACGTTGCGTATGACCTTAAGGGCCACGAATTAAATAAATTGATGCTTTTCAAAAAAAAAAAAAGGATCAACGATCTTTGACTATATTTTATTCATCTTTCTTTGAAAGAGGTCGACCCTCCATCTTACAATTTCAATCCATTTGATCGGGAGGTGAAGAGGAAAACTTGTGAAAAGTGTGAAACTTATAAGTTGACATCTTTGCTTAAATTACATACCTTTCTCTAGTCCGTTGAGCAATACATGTACCCGAGTAAGAAATATGCAATTCTGATCAAGAGGTCGAGAACAGAGTGAAAATCGAACTGATAGACAGAGATACCTTCAATTCATGTTCATAGCAAATAAAATGACTGTTCTTTTACTGTTTTATTTCTTTATACTATAAATATAATGTGGATGAAAACCAACATTGTATGAAAAATATACGTATATGTATCTATTACATGTACATGATGATTTATTTAATTTATGTTTGTGTTAACTGTTTATTTTTTTTTAAATAATAAATCACAGATATCACACAATGAATTCCACCATTTCAATATCTTCCTCTATCGTCGAGGTTACAGGGTTTTGGCGAGCTGTACTGATAATGGCGCATTTAGTGTTAAGATGCTCTGCAGCTGCCGTCTGGTCAGGTGTATTTGCGACATCTCCCTCCTCGGACACTTGTTCCAAGGTAAAGGCTTTGTTGATAATGCCCGGATAACTCGATCTCCTGCAAATTTAATAAATAAATCAAATTTCAGTGTATTCAAACATACTTTTGATAAAATACCGAGAATGAAAAAGACTATTTAAGGTGCCTTTGAAAAAGTTAGTATGCCTTCTGAATAGTTTGTCTTTAAACAGTTGGGAAAAGAAACTGTAATGGACTTACCTTCCTGAGCTATCGGAGTCCCAGATGCAGGGGTCCTCATCAGACACGGTGACGAATGCACTGTCTTTGGACTGATCCCTTGAGTAATTTCTCTTGTTTCGTAGCAATGATAGTTTAAAAGACACTTGTTCAAGCTGCTTTGTAATTTTTCGATCTTCGTACCTGAAAAATAGTTTGTTTGCTACTGTAAAATCACGTACTTTCATGAGGCCAAATTTTGTGGTTTGAGGAAAAAAGGTATTTGTTCTCCCTTTAATGTTAAGTGAAATCCAATTAAAAGTTATTCTGGTATTATGAAATTTCTATTTCTTTGTTCTCCCTCTAATGTAAAGTCCAATTAAAAATAGTATTGGTATCATTAAATTTCAATATCTTTTCTTCTCTTGAAATTCAAACTTTTAAAAACTCACCTATTGATCCAGTTTTCGTATCGTTTTTCACTGGTTCGTTCAAAGGACATGGTGTCTAGCGACGACTGTTTTGATTCATAAGCAGAATCCTTGACTCTACTACCATTAACTGAATTCGTTGACCTTAACCTTTCTTTGGTAAAGTTGATGTCTATGGATCGTGTTCGAACATGTTCGGATCCCGTGTTTCTAGACACTATTCCGCCATCCCTCCAGGGAGACGTATATAAACTTTTTGATGACGAAGAAAATCCCGTATCTGTGTCTGTAGGATGAATGGAGTGCCTTCCTATGATGAAAGGATCGTCATTTTCACTAGGGTTTGAACTTGAAAGACTAAAGTTTTTATTATTCTGACGTAAAATTTCAGTTTGTTTGATATCAAGAAAATCGTCAGGTTTCCTCAAATGAGATTGGAATGAGGATTGCATATACGATAAAGCTTCGTTGTCTTTTCCTACGCTGGCTTGAGTTTGTCCAACTGTCGAACCAAGGTTTGGAGATGGGAAAGGTAAATCATTTCTTTTAGACTTTCTAAATGGGTGCTGATAGAAATCCTCTCTATCGCTACTGGAATCTGTAACTTCCACCCTTTTCTTTGACCTTTTCTTATGTCTCTTTTTCCCCGATATGCTGGTATTTAATTCTTCTCTTGATGCACAAGAACACTCACATGACGTGTCTCGTGAACGCGAACGTCCATTTTGTCGTGATCGGTTACTCCTTTTAACAATTCGAATGTGATACTTTCGACTGCATATTGATTTGTTTCTCCTATTTTCGTTGACAGAAGCAGATGTCTTTAAATTGCTGGGATGGTCATTGGATTGATATGCTCTTCCACAAACTTTAGTATCAGACAAAGATAACTTTCTTTCCATTCTAGATAAGCCCGTAGTTGGTTGAGAGTGCACGATATCAATATCTAATGAGTTTACAAATGCATCAGAACTGTAGTTGTTGTCGCTTTGCGACAAAATCAACACCTCTCGGTTACTATTTGACCGCCGGACATTTTTGCTCGGTACAACACTTCTCTCTAGATCTTGAAAGGAAGTTTTACTGTTTGAGAAAATTCTTCGCTTATCTTCGGCTTTCATTTCAGTGAAAGATGACCGTCTCTGTTTTTCTTGGTCGGATACTGCTAAACCATGATCTTGTTCATGAAATCCACCCGAGCCTTGGACGTTTTCATTGATTATTACTATTCTCGGGTATTGATGTCTTTCCTGCAAAATTGCTGGCGAAAGAGATTTTGATCGTGTCACATGATTTGAGGAATCTTCTGCCTGTCGGCCACTTTTCGTATCAAAGACAGATGTCGTCTGGCTG
Organism: Saccostrea cuccullata; assembly: GCF_032062105.1. Taxonomy (NCBI): domain Eukaryota; kingdom Metazoa; phylum Mollusca; class Bivalvia; order Ostreida; family Ostreidae; genus Saccostrea; species Saccostrea cuccullata. The sequence goes on along the minus strand of NW_026934732.1, from coordinate 40,651 downwards.
TATCTCAGTTTACGGTATTCGGAAGGTAAAGGAGGGGATTGAAGCACGAAATTTTCGTCACCATTATCTTCTTTTTCAGAGGGGTTAAATTCCAAAACACCCGATTTCAAGCCTCCGACAGGATGCATTCCACTAGGAAGGTTATGAGCGTCGAATGGAAACGACAAATGTTTATCGTAGGAAGCGAACAATTTGGCTGCAGCCTTCTTGTTCGTTATATCCACTTTGGGTGTCAAATTTCTTGGAGTTGTTGTAGAGCTTTCTGGGGCATAATCAGAAATATCCAAAGCCTACAAATAACGATTCCTCTCAATAAGTATACTTTGAATTATGATAATGATGAAAAAATTGTTATCTTAGATAAAGAAAGTTGATGTTATACGAATATGTTGAAAAATACTATAGGTATAATAGGACTACAGCATGAAATGTTGGAAGATATTTAGGTAAAATAAATTTTTAAGTGGGTTATGAACTGAACTTAAAAGTTTCTCTGAGAGAGAGAGAGAGAGAGAGAGAGAGAGAGAGACTCACCAAGTTATCAGTTGAGATACAGTCGATGTTTTCTTTAATGACGACAGAGGCCTGCAGACTCAGAGGAGGCGACGAAGACAATGGGTTGTTACAATGAGCCGGTATCTCGTCTACAAAAGAAGATCATGTTAAATCTAAAGATTGAAACCAAATCCGGTGAATCTTGGCAACAATAAAGGTGGAGTAGGTATAGAGAAGCGACATATTGATGCGATCAATAACCCCGGTAGTATTTCTAAGGATAATGTGAAAAAAATCTTTTTTCTGATTAAGCTTCAATTAAGCTATCGTGTGTTTGATAGTATATATTAATATATAAAAGAAGGGTGACACCACAAATGAATAATTTGAAAGAATCTATAAAAAATATATTAATCCACAGCAAAATTATGTTGCTTCAGAATAATACCCGAAGGATTTAATATCTAGAAATAAAAGAATTTTCTTATCAATATGGTTTTAAATTTCTTAATAACAGAAAGTTTATTTTAAAAATAAATTTACATACCCTCTCGTTCTCGCAGAATGTCTTTAGTGTCCTTGCAGCAGATCAAATACTTTGCACACTTCTTTTTAATGATATAGGATATTCCAAATATAATCAACAAAATAAACACCACAATCATTCCTATCCATATTGGCTCCTTTAATAACTTTTGTCCAACGGTAGTGAATTTTGCATTGTTGTTTGAATTCATAGAACAATCCGTTCCTGCAACGTGAATAGGAATGGTGAAGACTTATTGGCACTGGTAATATAGCCCAACCAACATGTAAAATCAATAACCACTCTCAGGTAAATGTATTTTGACAAGTATAGTTTTAGGTGTGTAGATGCTTAACCATAAGTATTGCAATATTACGTGGTTACTTAATAACCAGTCCAAATTGTTCATGTGGATTATTATATATAAGATTCATATCATTTGTGGGTTTTTTCTTGTTTGTAACAAAATATGCAAAGCTGATGAACAGTTTATTATCATTTAATAATCTGTAATTTTATTTTACAGATCTATAAACATTTGATGCAAAAGGATGGATTTTTGATTCATTCTCTTATCAACAAGATGTAGACGTTTAAAAGACCTTCAAGTCTAACAAAATGGTATATCTTAGTTTCTTCAAGTCTAACAAAATGGTAGACCTTAGTTTCTAAAGAAAATTATTTTTGCATATTAAGATTTTTAATTTTTTTTTCGACAGTTCTAATGAATTTGCAATAGATCAAATAAGTGATTAAGGCAATTTTACGAAATTCAGTATAAGAGAAGACTGTTATGGAATTTGTGTCATCCTTTTGACTTTGTCAATAAAATACGTTCAATGTACTTGATGAAATTGTAAGGCTAATTAAAACAATATGTTTGTTTCCAATAAACCGACCGACCCTAATTTTTACTCATCAACCCTACTTCATTTTATACCAACTCTGGATTTTGTACTGTACTTCTTTTCACTAGTATTGTTTTCTCATGCTGTAATTAATGAATGTAAGTCTCAACTACTGAAAAACATGATTATCTACTTAAAGTGTTTTAAAGAGTAAACTTGTTTTGTTCATTCATATGTATGCATAAACGACGGAAACAAGTGTAAAAAAAACTTCATGCAAATGTTTATCAAAAAAAAGTTTTTAACTTTTCTAACTATCTACTGTAACACTATTTTTTCCAGCATAATACGGGAAACAAACATTTATTACATATTTTTTATTTGGCCTAATCTTTTGGAGTGTCCACATTTCTACGTTTTTGTAAGCACCTTTTAAAATCTACACTATACATAATGTCGCTTTATAGGTTATTATTCTGACGCCTTGACTGCATGGAAATTTAAATTCTGTTCGGCTAAACTTATTAAATTTACTTACATAAACATGACTTTGGTTGTTATTTCTATAATTTTTGAAGAATAGAAAATGTTTGTAGTATATGTCATTAAAGATGTACGAACTAAAATAAAAATAAAAAATAGTTTTTTAAATATCAATTTGTTTAAATGTGTTTAAATTGTCATTTAAAGAAAAATCCATAAGTTTGAAATGCAAAAAGCCAACATGTATTGTCAAGTGTTCTAAAGGTAAGTGAACCTTTTCTATGATTATATGCTCGTTTAAAGGTGAATTACATGAAAACTATCAACACTTTCTGTAAATATCTTGCAATCTTATTAGATTACATCACATGGGCGGATTCAGGATTTCTTTTTTTGTGTCGGATTCTAATCAACAGGAAGAAATGACTCGCAAAATTTTTGACAATTTAGAAAAACATTCCCAGTCCGAAAATCCTATTAGGATTAGGATGTGGAGGTCAATTTTCTTCAGCTAGGTGGGTCTCATTACTAATTTTTAAGGGGTTCTTTCTTCGCCCGCGTGGCGCAGTGGTTAGAGCGTCTGCTCTAGAGTCGCGAAGTAAGGAGTAAATCCTTACGTCGCGGGTTCGAATCCCACTGCGGGACGTGGAGACTGGTCCTTCGGATGAGACCGTATAAACCGAGGTCCCGTGTCGCACTAGGTGCGGGGACTGTTTTACAAAAGAACATATGACTAAAACCAAATTTATTCTACTTATATCTTTCTTGTTTGCATTAAAATGAAGATAGTTTTAAACTTTTTTTAAAAAAGAATGTAGACAGATATTTTCATGATAGGGATGTTAAACTCAATCATTAATTTTACAAAATTTTACAAGCAACCAAAGTTTTTGGTCTTAGACGTAAGTTCTTTTGTAAAATAGGCCCCTGGCACGTAAAAGATCCCACACTGCTCAATGGCCCTGAGTGCCTGAGTATAGGACAAAATTTGCAGCTCTCCGCCGGCAAATGGTGGCGTCTTGAGCCATATGAGTGAAAAATTCTCGAGAGGGACGTTAAACAATATACAATCAATCAATCAATCTTCTTTGAGGCCCTTAATTTGAATAATTTCGGGTTGGGGTGGAGGAGTGTGTTCCGAACCCCTACATGTGCAACAAAGAGTATAAAAATGAATTAAATTTTTCAAAATAGGTCTCGGATATTTGCTTACCTTTGTATGGAAAGTAACACCCACAACCAGAGTTCTCGGGATCGGTTCTGCATCAAGTATCTCCTTCCGTTACAGATCGTCTGCAAAAGGTCGTGGCGGGAAAAATTACAATATGGCCCCCATTGAAAGTCTGACTTATATAACTATAACCAATGCTAGACAGCCAGTTCACAAAAAACCAGTTCACACCAATTCGATTTACAAAACAACCTCTGGTAGGTAATGAGAGAAAAAAAAGAAACAGGAATCAGAAAACAGGGTCTGACGTCAAATCTGGCAATTAGTAGGGGATCGGATTTCATCACACAATTCATACCCTTTTCTCTCTCACACATGTAACACACATATTTATACATGTAAAAAATACAATTGCGATTTACGTGATTGAGACTTTTGACATTAATCAGAAGTTGGACGGTTATTCGCTATTCGCTATTCGCCATTCGAATGGCGAACCGCAGGCTGTCTGCCGTTCGCTATTCAAATTACCGTAAATGTCCTAATAATTTTTTTTTCAAAAAACTTTAAAAACGCATCATAATCCGTGTTTAAGAAGAAAAGCAAAGACTTCACTTAAAGAAGAGGACTGAGGACCCCAAACCAATGCAGCTAGCCTGACCAAAATGATGACTATTTAGCTAGCCTGGTCAAAATTGGATAAAAAAAACTGTTGAATACAATAATAAGTATTTGTACATCTTCAAATTTTTACAGGGGAGGGGTATGGGAGGGACCCTTCCACTGTCAAAAGGAATTTATGTTACAAGACCGGGAACCCATTTAGCTAGCCCGAAGAAAATTGGAAAAAAGCCTTATAATTCTATTATATGTATTTCTGAATAAGAGTACATTGCCCTGGGGTCTGGCTAACATCGAAGATCCCATATTTAGACCTTCATATTTTTACAGGGGAGGGGTATTGGAAGGACCCTCCTACTGTCAAAGGGAATTTATGTTACAAGACCGGGAACCCATTTAGCTAGCCCGAAGAAAATTGGAAAAAAAACCTTATAATTCTATTATATGTATTTCTGAATAAGAGTACATTGCCCTGGGGTCTGGCTAACATCGAAGATCCCATATTTAGACCTTCATATTTTTACAGGGGAGGGGTATGGGAGGGACCCTTCCACTGTCAAAAGGAATTTATGTTACAAGACCGGGAACCCATTTAGCTAGCCCGGAGAAAATTGAAAAAAAACGTATAATTCTATTATATGTATTTCTGAATAAGAGTACATTGCCCTGGGGTCTGGCTAACATCGAAGATCCCATATTTAGACCTTCATATTTTTACAGGGGAGGGGTATGGGAGGGACCCTCCTACTGTCAAAGGGAATTTATGTTACAAGACCGGGAACCCATTTAGCTAGCCCGGAGAAAATTGGAAAAAAAAACCTTATAATTCTATTATATGTATTTCTGAATAAGAGTACATTGCCCTGGGGTCTGGCTAACATCGAAGATCCCATATTTAGACCTTCATATTTTTACAGGGGAGGGGTATGGGAGGGACCCTTCCACTGTTAAAAGGAATTTATGTTACAAGACCGGGAACCCATTTAGCTAGCCCGGAGAAAATTGGAAAAAAAAACGTATAATTCTATTATATGTATTTCTGAATAAGAGTACATTGCCCTGGGGTCTGGCTAACATCGAAGATCCCATATTTAGACCTTCATATTTTTACAGGGGAGGGGTATGGGAGGGACCCTTCCACTGTTAAAAGGAATTTATGTTACAAGACCGGGAACCCATTTAGCTAGCCCGGAGAAAATTGGGGAAAAAAAACCTTATAATTCTATTATATGTATTTCTGAATAAGAGTACATTGCCCTGGGGTCTGGCTAACATCGAAGATCCCATATTTAGACCTTCATATTTTTACAGGGGAGGGGTATGGGAGGGACCCTTCCACTGTTAAAAGGAATTTATGTTACAAGACCGGGAACCCATTTAGCTAGCCCGAAGAAAATTGGAAAAAAAACCTTATAATTCTATTATATGTATTTCTGAATAAGGGTACATTGCCCGGGGGGCTGGCTAACATCGAAGATCCCATATTTAGACCTTCATATTTTTACAGGGGAGGGGTATGGGAGGGACCCTTCCACTGTTAAAAGGAATTTATGTTACAAGACCGGGAACCCATTTAGCTAGCCCGAAGAAAATTTTAAAAAAACCTTATAATTCTATTATATGTATTTCCTAATAAGGGTACATTGCCCTGGGGTCTGGCTAACATCGAAGATCCCATATTTAGACCTTCATATTTTTACAGGGGAGGGGTATGGGAGGGACCCTTCCACTGTTAAAAGGAATTTGTGTTACAAGACCGGGAACCCATTTAGCTAGCCCGGAGAAAATTGGAAAAAACTTATAATTCTATTATATGTATTTGTGATTAAGAGTACATTGCCCTGGGGTCTGGCTAACATCGAAGATCCCATATTTAGACCTTCATATTTTTACAGGGGAGGGGTATGGGAGGGACCCTTCCACTGTTAAAAGGAATTTATGTTACAAGACCGGGAACCCATTTAGCTAGCCCGAAGAAAATTGGAAAAAAAAAGTATAATTCTATTATATGTATTTCTGAATAAGAGTACATTGCCCTGGGGTCTGGCTAACATCGAAGATCCCATATTTAGACCTTCATATTTTTACAGGGGAGGGGTATGGGAGGGACCCTTCCACTGTTAAAAGGAATTTATGTTACAAGACCGGGAACCCATTTAGCTAGCCCGGATAAAATTGGAAAAAAACGTATAATTCTATTATATGTATTTCCTAATAAGGGTACATTGCCCTGGGGTCTGGCTAACATCGAAGATCCCATATTTAGACCTTCATATTTTTACAGGGGAGGGGTATTGGAAGGACCCTCCTACTGTCAAAGGGAATTTATGTTACAAGACCGGAACCCATTTAGCTAGCCCGGAGAAAATTGGAAAAGAAACGTATAATTCTATTATATGTATTTCTGAATAAGAGTACATTGCCCTGGGGTCTGGCTAACATCGAAGATCCCATATTTAGAACTTCATATTTTTACAGGGGAGGGGTATGGGAGGGACCCTTCCACTGTTAAAAGGAATTTATGTTACAAGACCGGGAACCCATTTAGCTAGCCCGGAGAAAATTGGAAAAAAAACCTTATAATTCTATTATATGTATTTCTGAATAAGGGTACATTGCCCGGGGGTCTGGCTAACATCGAAGATCCCATATTTAGACCTTCATATTTTTACAGGGGAGGGGTATGGGAGGGACCCTTCCACTGTTAAAAGGAATTTATGTTACAAGACCGGGAACCCATTTAGCTAGCCCGGAGAAAATTTAAAAAAAAAACCTTATAATTCTATTATATGTATTTCTGAATAAGAGTACATTGCCCGGGGGTCTGGCTAACATCGAAGATCCCATATTTAGACCTTCATATTTTTACAGGGGAGGGGTATGGGAGGGACCCTTCCACTGTTAAAAGGAATTTATGTTACAAGACCGGGAACCCATTTAGCTAGCCCGGAGAAAATTGGAAAAAAACCTTATAATTCTATTATATGTATTTCTGAATAAGAGTACATTGCCCGGGGGTCTGGCTAACATCGAAGATCCCATATTTAGACCTTCATATTTTTACAGGGGAGGGGTATGGGAGGGACCCTTTCACTGTTAAAAGGAATTTATGTTGCAAGACCTGGAACCCATTTAGCTAGCCCGGAGAAAATTGAAAAGAAACCTTATAATTCTATTATATGTATTTCTGAATAAGTGTACATTTTACAGCCTGGAGTGATATTTTTTACAGGAGGGAACATTCGACTATCAAAAGGTATTTATGTTTAGACCGGAAACATTTTTATAAATTTGCCAGGGGAAGAAATGTCAATGAGATTTTAGAACTGTTTGCACTTTGAGGAATTTAGGGTGTTACGAGTGAAATATTGGTGATGGAACCATCTCTATTTCCAAGAGTAGAGCCCTCAAGTTTTCAGAGGAATGTAATGGTTTGGGCTGTGGATATCGGCATGTATAGCTCAGTTGCTAGTGCACCTGACTGGAGATTCATTGGTCTCGGGTTCGATTCCCGGTCCAGCCATACATTTTCTCCTTTCCTGTTACAGATTTGGTGCCGTTGACCACCCCTGGAATTGCAGGTGAAAGTCCTTCCAGGGGCAATAAGAACTTGGGTTGTGTCTTCGAGGGCGAAGACAATTTAAGGAGGGAGGAATGTAATGGTTTGGGCTGTGGATATCGGCCTGAATAGCTCAGTTGGTAGAGCACCTGACTGGAGATGCAGGGGTCCCGGATTCGATTCCCGGTCCAGCCATACATTTTCTCCTTTCCTGTTACACAAATAAACATCGGGCTCAATACGTAGAATATAACTACCACTTGTGGGCTTCCTTTAGGTTGCACAACAGTATTAAATTCAGCTATATATTCTTACCAAAATTACGCAAGTTTGAGATGTAATTAATTTAAAACAAACTTCTGAGAAGTTTAATTTTGGATCTTGTAAAACAATTCTTTAAAAAGATTTTATTACCAAAAAAGTACATAGCTACGGAAGCCCATTTAGGACCTATCGAAAAATATTTTTGAATCTGATATAACGAATTGTCGAATTATTTATTCGTTATAACAATTTCTTTGAATTCGTTATAATGAATTTAATCTGTTATAACAAATTTGTTGATTTTGTTACAACGAATTCAAAAATTTGATAAAACGAATTAAACTGGCTATAACAGATTCTAAAACTTGTTATAACACATTGAATTCGTTTAAACGAATTCCATAGTTTGTTATAACGAATTAAATTCGTTAAAACGATTTCGACAAATCATTATATCGAATTCATATGTATTTTTCTATAGACCCTGATTATTGAATTTGATTAAACGAATTTAATTTGTTATAACAATCTTTAGAATTTGTCTAAACGAATTTAATTTGTTATGACAAATTTTGAATTCGTTTTAACGAATTTAAATCGTTATTACAAATTGAAGAATTCGTTATAATGAAATCAACTAATTTGTTATAACAGATTAAAATCGTTATAACAAATTCAAAGAAATTGTTATAATGAATAAAATTTCTTATAACAAATTCGACAATTCGTTATATCAAATTTCAAAAATATTTTTATAGGTACTAAATGGGCTTCCGTATATAGCCATCCAGCAAATCACGAAAGTTTGTTTCGGTCGAAGTCGAGCAGGTGCCTGAAAATCAAGTCTAAAGCCTAATCACTCCCCTCTCAAATAAAGTATACAAAAAAATCACCATGCCCTAAATTTTAATAAATCTGGTCAATATAGAAAGTTTACATGTTGATTTTCATCTCATTAAAAAATCAGCTCCATTCTCTTATCAAAATGCTAGAATCGGAAGGGGAGATTCAGGAATTATTTTGCGTCAGCCATGATGTGACGTAAACTCTAGTGAAATACTGTTATGACACCTGTAAATAGCAGGTTCACTCGAGAATTCAGCTCAGTGAATTAAAACAGGAAACTCAATTAAAGTAAACAGCTTATTATTATACACCCGCATGAAAAGCTGGATAGTATATAGTAATCGGGTTGTCCGTCCGTCTGTTACGCTATGGGGTACCTATCTCTTATCCGCAACTCCTCTTTTACCACTGAATGAAATTTAATGAGACTTTCACAGAATCTTTTTTATATACTGTAATTGTGACCTTTTATTTTACTTTTTGATCGGACATATATTTTGAGTTTTCCAGAACAAAACAATGACACTGCCATTTTTTCCATAATATTGAAGGTACCCATCTCTTTTCATATCCGCAACTATCTCCTCCTATACCACTGAATAATATTTAATGATACTTTCACAGATTCTGCATTACATAATTTCATTGTGCACCTGAAATTTTACTTTTTATCTGACACTTGTCGGGGCTCCAAGAGCAAAACAGTGACATGGGAGGCTGGGGCAGTGAGCTCGTTGCACTCAGTACCTCTAGTTTTCTTTAAATTGTGTTAAACTAGAATTGTTCAAAAGGGACAATACCTCCGAAAGTTTTTTTCAGAGAAAGTGCCAAGTTACTAATATTAGTATTGGTGTTCACAATTTGTTTAAACATTGAGTTAAAGGCTTTTAATTCCAAAAAACACTGACTTTGTCAGTTGATGCCTTACTTTGACATTTGAACATGCGCTATGTATGGATATTTGTGATTGATAAAGGAATTAAATTATTTCGAGTGAAAATATGGACAAGACCTTGAACTTGCCCAAATAAAATAGAAACTCATCTCTGAAAGATATTGATCGAATATGAATTCATTTTTCTTCTTCCAGTGACCTTGAACTTACACATATAACCTTGAATAATGGTCAAGTCAAACTCTAGCAATCTTTGTATCAAAGAAGAACCCACCAAATATCCATACGAAAGATATTGACCAGAAATAAATCATGCACTTTTCTTTTAGTGACCTTGAACTTGCACAAATTACTATGAGTCAAGGTCATGACAGTGGTAAATTCAAGTTTTTTGCATGGGGAAGAAAATAACCTCAATTCATAAGTAATCGTAAATGGGAACTCAAAAAGTTTATACATAAGAAAGATATGGGCCGGACACAAATTATGAAATTTTTCTCTTAGTGACCTTGAACTACTCTAACATGCTAGAGATTCACGGCGAGATACTTTTGACTTGGCGCCGCGTAACGGTATATAGGGAGAGTAGGGACGTTAACCGAGGCTCTTACTTGTAGGAGTAACCTTGAACGTGTCCTAATGACCTTTGGTTAAGGTCATGCCACATCCTTAGGTCATGGGCAACTTTTATAGGATCTTTAGCAATTTTTGTAGGAAAAAGTAGATTATAAAGTTTCACCATAAGAAAGATATGGATCAGACCCGTATGCACAGGCAACCAGACAGCAATCGAAACGAACAGATATTTCCTAGATAATTCCTATATACCCCTTAAAACTTCTTTTTCAGATAAAAAGAAGAAAGATGAAACGTATGGCTTATACAAGTCATTTTGTTTTATTTATTTCAGTTAAAAAAACAAACAAACATAGGCCTTTCAGTCAATCAATCCATAGATATATCGACTTCATAAAAAGAGTATTGCCCCTTTCTTTGAAGTCGATACACAACTGTATCTGTGGATCTATATCTGTATAATATCAAACAAAACTTGATAATGAAACTTTTACAACTGAAAAAAATGAACTTATATTTTAGATATTGCTACTATAAAATGAAGAATTTGTCTTCATTTTCGTTGAGAAACAAATTTTAAAAAAGGATGTGTTTGTGCAACACTGATGCCCCCAAATGGCAACATAGCAAAGGTCAAACATTTCTTACATGCAAATTTAATATATTTGTGTACAAAGTAGGGTATTCTCATTGGAAATACAATTGTGAAATATGAAAGTAGGCCAAGGTTAAAAGTTTTTTTTCATAAGTAATCTCCAAGGTCAAGGCAATTAGTATCCATTATAAGGTCTTGCAAAGAAGAATACATATGCAAAGCATGGAAGCCTTAGCTCTAACCCTTCAAAAGTTATGGCCAAGGTTACCGAGTTTAAAAAGTAGGTCTAACTCCTAGGTCAAAAGGTCATAATTCTTTATATTAAATGAAAGGTCTTGTCAAAAGGATTACATATGTGAAATATCACTAGCACTTAGCGTTTAAAAGTTATGGCCAGGATTGAAGTTTTTTCATAAGTACTGAAATCTCCAAAGTCAAGGTCAAAAGTTCATGGTTATTGGTACCGAATGAAAGGACTTGCCACAAAAAATACATATGTGAAGTATGGAAGCCCTACCACTTCAAAGGTTAGGGTCAAGGTTGTCAATTTTGAAATGTAGGTCCAAGGCCAAGGTCAAAGGTTCAGATTTGGTGGTACGCAAAGAAAGGAAGGTCTTGTCACAAGGATGAAATATGTAAAGTATAAATGCACTAGTCCTTATCCTTTTAAAGTTTTGGTCAAGGTTTGCTTTTTAAAGGTAGGTCAAATTTCAAGGTCAAAGGGTCAAAGTTCTTGGTATCAAATAAAGGAACTACTCACAAGGACTATATATGTGAAGTATGAAAGCCCTATCCCTTACCGTTCAAAGAATTATGGCTAAGGTTAAAGTTTTTTCACAAGGATAGAAATCTACAAGTTCAAGTTCAAAAAAAGGTCATAATTGTTGGTATCAAATAAAATGTCTTTCCATAAAAAATATATATGAAGTATAAATGTCCTGGTATCTACTGTTCAAAAGATTTGGACAAAGAAAAAGTTTGGAAATGTTGTGTAAAAGTGGGTCACACTACCAGGTCAAAAGGTCAAATTTGGTGGTATCCAAAGAAAGGTCACAAGAAATACGCATGTGAAATGAGAAAGTCATAGCTCCACTAAATCAAAAGGCATGGCCAAGGTTAAAGTTTTTGCGGACGAACAAACAGAGGGACAGCTAAACATCTAGACGAAAAAATTATAACCCCCCCCCCCAAATTTCGTTTACGGGGGCAAAATAAAAGTCGTAATATAAAACAAATTACAAGGCTAAGATGTCTCCAAGACCGATGATTGTTCAATCAATCGCACCTAAACAATCAGAAAACAACCTCGAGGTTTTTTCTTCCAATTTCTGACGTAAATACAAATGTGATGCAATTGTTTATTAACAAGTACCACAAGTGAAAGCTAAACATAGTTTCGTATAAAATCCAGGGGGGGTTTCCAAAAGAGAAGGGGTTTGCCTGCTATTTATAGAAAGTAAACATGTAGTAGATATATTTGAATATCGAACCCGATATTTAGCCGCCCGGGCAATGTACTCTATAGATATACATATAATAGAATTATACGGGTTTTTTCCAATTTTTTCCGGGCTAGCTAAATGGGTTCCCGGTCTTGTAACATAAATTCCTTTTAACAGTGGAAGGGTCCCTCCCATACCCCTCCCCTGTAAAAATATGAAGGTCTAAATATGGGATCTTCGATGTTAGCCAGCCCCCGGGCAATGTACCCTTATTCAGAAATACATATAATAGAATTATAAGGCTTTTTTTTCCAATTTCATCCGGGCTAGCTAAATGGGTTCCCGGTCTTGTAACATAAATTCCTTTTAACAGTGGAAGGGTCCCTCCCATACCCCTCCCCTGTAAAAATATGAAGGTCTAAATATGGGATCTTCGATGTTAGCCAGCCCCCGGGGCAATGTACTCTTATTCAGAAATACATATAATAGAATTATAAGGCTTTTTTTCCAATTTCATCCGGGCTAGCTAAATGGGTTCCCGGTCTTGTAACATAAATTCCTTTTAACAGTGGAAGGGTCCCTCCCATACCCCTCCCCTGTAAAAATATGAAGGTCTAAATATGGGATCTTCGATGTTAGCCAGCCCCCCGGGCAATGTACTCTTATTCAGAAATACATATAATAGAATTATAAGGCTTTTTTTTTTCCAATTTCATCCGGGCTAGCTAAATGGGTTCCCGGTCTTGTAACATAAATTCCTTTTAACAGTGGAAGGGTCCCTCCCATACCCCTCCCCTGTAAAAATATGAAGGTCTAAATATGGGATCTTCGATGTTAGCCAGCCCCCCGGGCAATGTACTCTTATTCAGAAATACATATAATAGAATTATAAGGCTTTTTTTCCAATTTTCCGGGCTAGCTAAATGGGTTCCCGGTCTTGTAACATAAATTCCTTTTAACAGTGGAAGGGTCCCTCCCATACCCCTCCCCTGTAAAAATATGAAGGTCTAAATATGGGATCTTCGATGTTAGCCAGCCCCCCGGGCAATGTACCCTTATTCAGAAATACATATAATAGAATTATAAGGCTTTTTTTTTCCAATTTCATCCGGGCTAGCTAAATGGGTTCCCGGTCTTGTAACATAAATTCCTTTTAACAGTGGAAGGGTCCCTCCCATACCCCTCCCCTGTAAAAATATGAAGGTCTAAATATGGGATCTTCGATGTTAGCCAGACCCCCGGGCAATGTACTCTTATTCAGAAATACATATAATAGAATTATAAGGCTTTTTTTTCCAATTTCATCCGGGCTAGCTAAATGGGTTCCCGGTCTTGTAACATAAATTCCTTTTAACAGTGGAAGGGTCCCTCCCATACCCCTCCCCTGTAAAAATATGAAGGTCTAAATATGGGATCTTCGATGTTAGCCAGCCCCCCGGGCAATGTACCCTTATTCAGAAATACATGTAATAGAATTATAAGGCTTTTTTTTCCAATTTTCTACGGGCTAGCTAAATGGGTTCCCGGTCTTGTAACATAAATTCCTTTTAACAGTGGAAGGGTCCCTCCCATACCCCTCCCCTGTAAAAATATGAAGGTCTAAATATGGGATCTTCGATGTTAGCCAGCCCCCCGGGCAATGTACTCTTATTCAGAAATACATATAATAGAATTATAAGGCTTTTTTTTTCCAATTTCATCCGGGCTAGCTAAATGGGTTCCCGGTCTTGTAACATAAATTCCTTTTAACAGTGGAAGGGTCCCTCCCATACCCCTCCCCTGTAAAAATATGAAGGTCTAAATATGGGATCTTCGATGTTAGCCAGCCCCCCGGGCAATGTACTCTTATTCAGAAATACATATAATAGAATTATAAGGCTTTTTTCAAATTCTCTTCGGGCTAGCTAAATGGGTTCCCGGTCTTGTAACATAAATTCCTTTTAACAGTAGAAGGGTCCCTCCCATACCCTTCCCCTGTAAAAATATGAAGGTCTAAATATGGGATCTTGGATGTTAGCCAGCCCCGGGCAATGTACTCTTATTCAAAATACATATAATAGAATTATATGGCTTTTTTTTTTCCAATTTCATCCGGGCTAGCTAAATGGGTTCCCGGTCTTGTAACATAAATTCCTTTTGACAGTGGAAGGGTCCCTCCCATACCCCTCCCCTGTAAAAATATGAAGGTCTAAATATGGGATCTTGGATGTTAGCCAGCCCCCCGGGCAATGTACTCTTATTCAGAAATACATATAATAGAATTATAAGGCTTTTTTCCAATTTTTTCCGGGCTAGCTAAATGGGTTCCCGGTCTTGTAACATAAATTCCTTTTAACAGTAGAAGGGTCTCTCCCATACCCCTCCCCTGTAAAAATATGAAGAGTCTAAATATCCAGATGTTATCTGACCCCCGGGTAATTTACTCTTATGTACAAATTTTTTTTTCCAATTTTGATGGGCTAGCTAAATATTCATTATTTTGGTCAGGCTAGCTGCATTGGTTTGGGGTCCTCACTCTTCTTCTTTAAGTGAAATGTCTTTGCATTCTTAAACACGGATTATAATGCGTTATTAAGGTTTTTTGATAAAAAAATTATTAGGACATTTACGGTAATTTGAATAGCGAACGGCAGACAGCCTGGGTTCGCCATTCTTGTAACAATAAATTCCTAACAGAATAACCCTCCATACCCCTCCCCTGTAAAAATATGAAGGTCTAAATATGGGATCTTCGATGTTAGCCTATTTTGACCCCCCGGGGCAATCGTAATTTAAAGACAGAAAAAATACGTACAAACTTAAATTTTTCCTTTTCAATAAAATATGTTCTTTTTTATTTTCGGTAAAATCTATTAAAAATTATAAAACTAAATCACATTTAAATGTGATGATCATATATAGATCTATATTACATTTTTTTTTATTTTAATAGCATCCGGGCTAGCTAAATGGGTTCCCGGTCTTGTAACATAAATTTTTTACAGTGAAAACCTTCCGAGGGTGTATCTAAGCTCAACTGAGAAGATACAGTCTAAAAAACATTTTATACCATTATATGCCCCTCCCCTGTAAAAATATGAAGGTCTAAATATGGGATCTTGGATGTACAGCTCAAATCAATGTACTCTTATTCTCTTTTTTGAGACTCTGCAGAATTTTGCATACATATAAAAGAATTATACACAAATAAATTAAGATTGAGAAAAATTATTTTTCTATTAAATATGGGAACCAAATGGTTTTACAGAAGTGCAACACAGTCATAAAAACGGGTTTTTGTAACAAGTAATCAGTATTTTTAAAAGTCCTTAAAGATTAAAATCAATCGTGGAAGATAATTGTACAATACCTTTTTTTTTAAAATCCCTGGAAATCTGTGAAAAAAACAATCAAATTTCAATTGTTGCTTCTGTAGAGATGAATGTGTGATATACGTCATCTCCATCTCCGGCAATCAGAAGTTGGACGGTTATTCGCTATTCGCTATTCGCCATTCGAATGGCGAACCGCAGGCTGTCTGCCGTTCGCTATTCAAATTACCGTAAATGTCCTAATAATTTTTTTTTCAAAAAACTTTAAAAACGCATCATAATCCGTGTTAAAGAAGAAAAGCAAAGACTTCATTTTTTCTGAGGACCCCAAACCAATGCAGCTAGCCTGATCAAAATGATGACTATTTAGCTAGCCTGGTCAAAATTGGATAAAAAAAAATTCTGTTGAATACAATAAAAAGAATTTGTACATCTTCAAATTTTTACAGGGGAGGGGTATGGGAGGGACCCTTCCACTGTCAAATGGAATTTATGTTACAAGACCGGGAACCCATTTATAATTCTATTTATAGGGCTCTTACTAACATCGAAGATCAAAATATTTTTACAGTACTCCTTATTCAGAAATACATATAAAAGAAATTATTTCTGAATAAGAGTACATTGAAGGGTTACAAGACCGGGAACCCATTTAGGTATCCCGGAGAAAATTTAAAAAAAACGTATAATTTTATTATATGTATTTCTGAATAAGAGTACATTGCCCTGGGGTCTGGCTAACATCGAAGATCCCATATTTAGACATTCATATTTTTACAGGGGAGGGGCATGGGAGGGACCCATTTAGCTAGCCCGGAGGAAATTGGAAAAAAACGTATAATTCTATTATATGTATTTCTGAATAAGAGTACATTGCCCTGGGGTCTGGCTAACATCGAAGATCCCATATTTAGACCTTCATATTTTTACAGGGGAGGGGTATGGGAGGGACCCTTTACTGTCAAAGGGAATTTATGTTACAAGACCGGGAACCCATTTAGCTAGCCCGGATGAAATTGGGAAAAAAAGCCTTATAATTCTATTATATGTATTTCTGAATAAGAGTACATTGCCCGGGGGTCTGGCTAACATCGAAGATCCCATATTTAGAACTTCATATTTTTACAGGGGAGGGGTATGGGAGGGACCCTTCCACTGTTAAAAGGAATTTATGTTACAAGACCGGGAACCCATTTAGCTAGCCCGGAGAAAATTGGGGAAAAAAAACCTTATAATTCTATTATATGTATTTCTGAATAAGAGTACATTGCCCTGGGGTCTGGCTAACATCGAAGATCCCATATTTAGAACTTCATATTTTTACAGGGGAGGGGTATGGGAGGGACCCTTTCACTGTTAAAAGGAATTTATGTTACAAGACCGGGAACCCATTTAGCTAGCCCGGAGAAAATTGGAAAAAAAACGTATAATTCTATTATATGTATTTCTGAATAAGAGTACATTGCCCTGGGGTCTGGCTAACATCGAAGATCCCATATTTAGAACTTCATATTTTTACAGGGGAGGGGTATGGGAGGGACCCTTTCACTGTCAAAGGGAATATATGTTACAAGACCGGGAACCCATTTAGCTAGCCCGAGGAAAATTTAAAAAAAACCTTACAATTCTATTATATGTATTTCTGAATAAGAGTACATTGCCCTGGGGTCTGGCTAATGTTGCCTTATTCAGAAATACATATAATAGAATTTATGTTACAAGACTTTTTTTTCCATTTTCTTGGGAAAAAAAGCCTTAAATTCTATTATATGTATTTCTGAATAAGGGTACACTGCCCGGGGGGCTGGCTAACATCGAAGATCCCATATTTAGAACTTCATATTTTTACAGGGGAGGGGTATGGGAGGGACCCTCCCACTGTTAAAAGGAATTTATGTTACAAGACCGGGAACCCATTTAGCTAGCCCGGAGAAAATTGGAAAAAAAAACGTATAATTCTATTATATGTATTTCTGAATAAGAGTACATTGCCCTGGGGTCTGGCTAACATCGAAGATCCCATATTTAGACCTTCATATTTTTACAGGGGAGGGGTATGGGATGGGACCCTCCTACTGTCTTCCAAAGGGAATTTATGGAACCCTTTCACTACTTAAAAGGAATTTATGTTACAAACCGGGAACCCATTTAGCCCCTTAATTCTATTATATGTAAATAAGGGTACATTGCCCTGGGGTCTGGCTAACATCGAAGATCCCATATTTAGAACTTCATATTTTTACAGGGGAGGGGTGTGGGAGGGACCCTTCCACTTTCAAAGGGAATTTATGTTACAAGACCGGGAACCCATTTAGCTAGCCCGGAGAAAATTGGAAAAAAACGTATAATTCTATTATATGTATTTCTGAATAAGGGTACATTGCCCGGGGGGCTGGCTAACATCGAAGATCCCATATTTAGAACTTCATATTTTTACAGGGGAGGGGTATGGGAGGGACCCTTCCACTGTTAAAAGGAATTTATGTTACAAGACCGGGAACCCATTTAGCTAGCCCGGAGAAAATTGGAAAAAAAACGTATAATTCTATTATATGTATTTCTGAATAAGAGTACATTGCCCTGGGGTCTGGCTAACATCGAAGATCCCATATTTAGACCTTCATATTTTTACAGGGGAGGGGTATGGGAGGGACCCTCCTACTGTCAAAGGGAATTTATGTTACAAGACCGGGAACCCATTTAGCTAGCCCGGATGAAATTGGGAAAAAAAGCCTTATAATTCTATTATATGTATTTCTGAATAAGGGTACATTGCCCGGGGGGCTGGCTAACATCGAAGATCCCATATTTAGAACTTCATATTTTTACAGGGGAGGGGTATGGGAGGGACCCTTCCACTGTTAAAAGGAATTTATGTTACAAGACCGGGAACCCATTTAGCTAGCCCGGAGAAAATTGGAAAAAAACGTATAATTCTATTATATGTATTTCTGAATAAGAGTACATTGTCCGGGCGGCTAAATATCGGGTTCGATATTCAAATATGTCTACTACATGTTTACTTTCTATAAATAGCAGGCAAACCCCTTCTCTTTTGGAAAACCCCCCCTGGATTTTATACGAAACTATGTTTAGCTTTCACTTGTGGTACTTGTTAATAAACAATATTAATTGCATCACATTTGTATTTACGTCAGAAATTGGAAGAAAAAACCTCGAGGTTGTTTTCTGATTGTTTAGGTGCGATTGACTGAACAATCATCGGTCTTGGAGACATCTTATACTTGTAATTTGTTTTATATTACGACTTTTATTTTGCCCCCGTAAACGAAATTTGGGGTTGGGGGGTTATAATTTTTTCGTCTAGATGTTTAGCTGTCCCTCTGTTTGTTCGTCCGCAAAAACTTTAACCTTGGCCATGCCTTTTGATTTAGTGGAGCTATGACTTTCTCATTTCACATGCGTATTTCTTGTGACCTTTCTTTGGATACCACCAAATTTGACCTTTTGACCTGGTAGTGTGACCCACTTTTACACAACATTTCCAAACTTTTTCTTTGTCCAAATCTTTTGAACAGTAGATACCAGGACATTTATACTTCATATATATTTTTTATGGAAAGACATTTTATTTGATACCAACAATTATGACCTTTTTTTGAACTTGAACTTGTAGATTTCTATCCTTGTGAAAAAACTTTAACCTTGGCCATAATTTTTTGAACGGTAAGGGATAGGGCTTTCATACTTCACATATATAGTCCTTGTGAGTAGTTCCTTTATTTGATACCAAGAACTTTGACCCTTTGACCTTGAAATTTGAACTACCTTTAAAAAGCAAACCTTGACCAAAACTTTAAAAGGATAAAGACTAGTGCATTTATACTTTACATATTTCATCCTTGTGACAAGACCTTCCTTTCTTTGCGTACTACCAAATCTGAACCTTTGACCTTGGCCTTGGACCTACATTTCAAAATTGACAACCTTGACCCTAACCTTTGAAGTGGTAGGGCTTCCATACTTCACATATGTATTTTTTGTGGCAAGTCCTTTCATTCGGTACTAATAACCATGAACTTTTGACCTTGACCTTGGAGATTTCAGTACATGTACTTATGGAAAAACTTCAATCCTGGCCATAACTTTTAAACGCTAAGTGCTAGTGATATTTCACATATGTAATCCTTTTGACAAGACCTTTCATTTAATATAAAGAATTATGACCTTTTGACCTAGGAGTTAGACCTACTTTTTAAACTCGGTAACCTTGGCCATAACTTTTGAAGGGTTAGAGCTAAGGCTTCCATGCTTTGCATATGTATTCTTCTTTGCAAGACCTTATAATGGATACTAATTGCCTTGACCTTGGAGATAACTTATGAAAAAAAAACTTTTAACCATGGCCTACTTTCATATTTCACAATTGTATTTCCAATGAGAATACCCTACTTTGTACACAAATATATTAAATTTGCATGTAAGAAATGTTTGACCTTTGCTATGTTGCCATTTGGGGGCATCAGTGTTGCACAAACACATCCTTTTTGAATTTTGTTTCTCAACGAAAATGAAGACAAATTCTTCATTTTATATAGTAGCAATATCTAAAATATAAGTTTTTTTTTTCAGTTTTTCATTATCAACTTTTGATATAGATCCACAGATAAATAAAAAGAAAGGGGCAATACTCTTTTTATGAAGTCGATATATCTATGGATTGATTGACTGAAAGGCCTATGTTTGTTTGTTTTTTTAATTGAAATAAATAAAACAAAATGACTTATATAAGCCATACGTTTCATCTTTCTTCTTTTTATCTGAAAAAGAAGTTTTAAGGGGTATATAGGAATTATCTATGAAATATCTGTTCGTTTCGATTGCTGTATGGTTGCCTGTGCATACGGGTTTGATCCATATCTTTCTTATGGTGAAACTTTATAATCTACTTTTTCCTACAAAAATTGCTCAAGATCCTATAAAAGTTGCCCATGACCTAAGGATGTGGCATGACCTTAACCAAAGGTCATTAGGACACGTTCAAGGTTACTCCTACAAGTAAGAGCCTCGGTTAACGTCCCTACTCTCCCTATATACCGTTACGCGGCGCCAAGTCAAAAGTATCTCGCCGTGAATCTCTAGCATGCTGGAGTAGTTCAAGGTCATAAGAGAAAAATTTCATTTCATAATTTGTGTCCGGCCCATATCTTTTTATGTATAAACTTTTTGAGTTCCCATTTACGATTACTTATGAATTGAGGTTATTTTCTTCCCCATGCAAAAAACTTGAATTTACCACTGTCATGACCTTGACTCATAGTAATTTGTGCAAGTTCAAGGTCACTAAAAGAAAAGTGCATGATTTATTTCTGGTCAATATCTTTCGTATGGATATTTTGTGGGTTCTTCTTTGATACAAAGATTGCTAGAGTTTGACTTGACCATTATTCAAGGTTATATGTGTAAGTTCAAGGTCACTGGAAGAAGAAAAATGAATTCATATTCGATCAATATCTTTCAGAGATGAGTTTCTATTTTATTTGGGCAAGTTCAAGGTCTTGTCCATATTTTCACTCGAAATAATTTAATTCCTTTATCAATCACAAATATCCATACATAGCGCATGTTCAAATGTCAAAGTAAGGCATCAACTGACAAAGTCAGTGTTTTGGAATTAAAAGCCTTTAACTCAATGTTTAAACAAATTGTGAACACCAATACTAATATTAGTAACTTGGCACTTTCTCTGAAAAAACTTTCGGAGGTATTGTCCCTTTTGAACAATTCTAGTTTAACACAATTTAAAGAAAACTAGAGGTACTGAGTGCAACGAGCTCATTGCCCCAGCCTCCCATGTCACTGTTTAGCTCTTGAAGCCCCGACAAGTGTCAGATACAAAGTAAAATTTCAGGTGCACAATGAAATTATGTAATGCAGAATCTGTGAAAGTATCATTAAATATTATTCAGTGGTATAGGAGGAGATAGTTGCGGATATGAAAAGAGATGGGTACCTTCAATATTATGGAAAAAATGGCAGTGTCATTGTTTTGTTCTGGAAAACTCAAAATATATGTCCGATCAAAAAGTAAAATAAAAGGTCACAATTACAGTATATAAAAAAGATTCTGTGAAAGTCTCATTAAATTTCATTCAGTGGTAAAAGAGGAGTTGCGGATAAGAGATAGGTACCCCATAGCGTAACAGACGGACGGACAACCCGATTACTATATACTATCCAGCTTTTCATGCGGGTGTATAATAATAAGCTGTTTACTTTAATTGAGTTTCCTGTTTTAATTCACTGAGCTGAATTCTCGAGTGAACCTGCTATTTACAGGTGTCATAACAGTATTTCACTAGAGTTTACGTCACATCATGGCTGACGCAAAATAATTCCTGAATCTCCCCTTCCGATTCTAGCATTTTGATAAGAGAATGGAGCTGATTTTTTAATGAGATGAAAAACAACATGTAAACTTTCTATATTGACCAGATTTATTAAAATTTAGGGCATGGTGATTTTTTTGTATACTTTATTTGAGAGGGGAGTGATTAGGCTTTAGACTTGATTTTCAGGCACCTGCTCGACTTCGACCGAAACAAACTTTCGTGATTTGCTGGATGGCTATGTACGGAAGCCCATTTAGTACCTATAAAAATATTTTTGAAATTTGATATAACGAATTGTCGAATTTGTTATAAGAAATTTTATTCATTATAACAATTTCTTTGAATTTGTTATAACGATTTTAATCTGTTATAACAAATTAGTTGATTTCATTATAACGAATTCTTCAATTTGTAATAACGATTTAAATTCGTTAAAACGAATTCAAAATTTGTCATAACAAATTAAATTCGTTTAGACAAATTCTAAAGATTGTTATAACAAATTAAATTCGTTTAATCAAATTCAATAATCAGGGTCTATAGAAAAATACATATGAATTCGATATAATGATTTGTCGAAATCGTTTTAACGAATTTAATTCGTTATAACAAACTATGGAATTCGTTTAAACGAATTCAATGTGTTATAACAAGTTTTAGAATCTGTTATAGCCAGTTTAATTCGTTTTATCAAATTTTTGAATTCGTTGTAACAAAATCAACAAATTTGTTGTAAAAGATTAAATTCATTATAACGAATTCAAAGAAATTGTTAAAAATATGAAGTTCTAAATAACGAATAAATAATTCGACAATTCGTTATATCAGATTCAAAAATATTTTTCGATAGGTCCTAAATGGGCTTCCGTAGCTATGTACTTTTTTGGTAATAAAATCTTTTTAAAGAATTGTTTTACAAGATCCAAAATTAAACTTCTCAGAAGTTTGTTTTAAATTAATTACATCTTTTCAAACTTGCGTAATTTTGGTAAGAATATATAGCTGAATTTAATACTGTTGTGCAATCTAAAGGAAGCCCACAAGTGGTAGATATATTCTACGTATTGAGCCCGATGTTTATTCGTGTAACAGGAAAGGAGAAAATGTATGGCTGGACCGGGAATCGAATCCGGGACCCCTGCATCTCCAGTCAGGTGGTCTACCAATTATTAAGGCCGATATCCACAGCCCAAACCATTACATTCCTCCCTCCTTAAATTGTCTTCGCCCTCGAAGACACAATATTTAAGTTCTTATTGCCCCTGGAAGGACTTTCACCTGCAATTCCAGGGGTGGTCAGGCACCAAATCTGTAACAGGAAAGGAGAAAATGTATGGCTGGACCGGGAATCGAACCCGAGACCCCTGTATCTCTAGTCAGGTGCACTATCTACTGAGCTATCCAGGCCGATATCCACGGCCCAAACCATTACATTCCTCCCTCCTTAAATTGTCTTCGCCCTCGAAGACACAACCCAAGTTCTTATTGCCCCTGGAAGGACTTTCACCTGCAATTCCAGGGGTGGTCAACGGCACCAAATCTGTAACAGGAAAGGAGAAAATGTATGGCTGAACCGGGAATCGAACCCTGGACCCATGCATCTCCAGTCAGGTGCTCTACCAACTAAGCTATTCAAGCCGATATCCACAGCCCAAACCATTACATTCGTATAGTATAGTAGGGCTGAAAACTTGAGGGCTCTATCTTGGAAACTAGAGATGGTTCCATCACCAATATCAGAAGTCGTAACTGAACCCTAGTACCCCACCCTCAAAGTGCAAACTGCGTTCTAAAATCTCATTGACGTATTTCTTCCAATTTTATCCGGGCAAGCTAATTTATAAAAATGTTTCCGGTCTTGAAACATAAATACCTTTTGATAGTCGAAAGTTCCCTCCAATATCACTCCCCTGTAAAAATATGAAGTCTAAATATGGGATCTTCGATGTTAGCCAGACCCCCGGGCAATGTACTCTTATTCAGAAATACATATAATAGAATTATACGTTTTTTTTCCAATTTTCTCCGGGCTAGCTAAATGGGTTCCCGGTCTTGTAACATAAATTCCCTTTGACAGTAGGAGGGTCCCTCCCATACCCCTCCCCTGTAAAAATATGAAGGTCTAAATATGGGATCTTCGATGTTAGCCAGACCCCAGGGCAATGTACTCTTATTCAGAAATACATATAATAGAATTATAAGGTTTTTTTTCCAGTTTTCTCCGGGCTAGCTAAATATGTTCCCGGTCTTGTAACATAAATTCCTTTTAACAGTGGAAGGGTCCCTCCCATACCCCTCTCCTGTAAAAATATGAAGGTCTAAATATGGGATCTTCGATGTTATCCAGACCCCAGGGCAATGTACTCTTATTCAGAAATACATATAATAGAATTATAAGGCTTTTTTTCCAATTTTCTCCGGGCTAGCTAAATGGGTTCCCGGTCTTGTAACATAAATTCCTTTTAACAGTGGAAGGGTCCCTCCCATACCCCTCCCCTGTAAAAATATGAAGGTCTAAATATGGGATCTTCGATGTTAGCCAGACCCCAGGGCAATGTACTCTTATTCAGAAATACATATAATAGAATTATACGTTTTTTTCCAATTTTCTCCGGGCTAGCTAAATGGGTTCCCGGTCTTGTAACATAAATTCCCTTTGACAGTAGGAGGGTCCCTCCCATACCCCTCCCCTGTAAAAATATGAAGTTCTAAATATGGGATCTTCGATGTTAGCCAGCCCCCCGGGCAATGTACCCTTATTCAGAAATACATATAATAGAATTATAAGGCTTTTTTTTCCAATTTCATCCGGGCTAGCTAAATGGGTTCCCGGTCTTGTAACATAAATTCCTTTTAACAGTGGAAGGGTCCCTCCCATACCCCTCCCCTGTAAAAATATGAAGGTCTAAATATGGGATCTTCGATGTTAGCCAGACCCCAGGGCAATGTACTCTTATTCAGAAATACATATAATAGAATTATAAGGCTTTTTTTTCCCAATTTTCTCCGGGCTAGCTAAATGGGTTCCCGGTCTTGTAACATAAATTCCTTTTAACAGTGGAAGGGTCCCTCCCATACCCCTCCCCTGTAAAAATATGAAGGTCTAAATATGGGATCTTCGATGTTAGCCAGCCCCCCGGGCAATGTACCCTTATTCAGAAATACATATAATAGAATTATAAGGCTTTTTTTTCCAATTTCATCCGGGCTAGCTAAATGGGTTCCCGGTCTTGTAACATAAATTCCCTTTGACAGTAGGAGGGTCCCTCCCATACCCCTCCCCTGTAAAAATATGAAGGTCTAAATATGGGATCTTCGATGTTAGCCAGACCCCAGGGCAATGTACTCTTATTCAGAAATACATATAATAGAATTATAAGGCTTTTTTTCCAATTTTCTCCGGGCTAGCTAAATGGGTTCCCGGTCTTGTAACATAAATTCCTTTTAACAGTGGAAGGGTCCCTCCCATACCCCTCCCCTGTAAAAATATGAAGGTCTAAATATGGGATCTTCGATGTTAGCCAGCCCCCCGGGCAATGTACCCTTATTCAGAAATACATATAATAGAATTATAAGGCTTTTTTTCCAATTTCATCCGGGCTAGCTAAATGGGTTCCCGGTCTTGTAACATAAATTCCCTTTGACAGTAGGAGGGTCCCTCCCATACCCCTCCCCTGTAAAAAAATATGAAGGTCTAAATATGGGATCTTCGATGTTAGCCAGACCCCAGGGCAATGTACTCTTATTCAGAAATACATATAATAGAATTATAAGGCTTTTTTTTCCAATTTTCTCCGGGCTAGCTAAATGGGTTCCCGGTCTTGTAACATAAATTCCTTTTAACAGTGGAAGGGTCCCTCCCATACCCCTCCCCTGTAAAAATATGAAGGTCTAAATATGGGATCTTCGATGTTAGCCAGCCCCCCGGGCAATGTACCCTTATTCAGAAATACATATAATAGAATTATAAGGCTTTTTTTTCCCAATTTCATCCGGGCTAGCTAAATGGGTTCCCGGTCTTGTAACATAAATTCCCTTTGACAGTAGGAGGGTCCCTCCCATACCCCTCCCCTGTAAAAATATGAAGGTCTAAATATGGGATCTTCGATGTTAGCCAGACCCCAGGGCAATGTACTCTTATTCAGAAATACATATAATAGAATTATAAGGCTTTTTTTTCAATTTTCTCCGGGCTAGCTAAATGGGTTCCCGGTCTTGTAACATAAATTCCTTTTAACAGTGGAAGGGTCCCTCCCATACCCCTCCCCTGTAAAAATATGAAGGTCTAAATATGGGATCTTCGATGTTAGCCAGCCCCCCGGGCAATGTACCCTTATTCAGAAATACATATAATAGAATTATAAGGCTTTTTTTTCCAATTTCATCCGGGCTAGCTAAATGGGTTCCCGGTCTTGTAACATAAATTCCCTTTGACAGTAGGAGGGTCCCTCCCATACCCCTCCCCTGTAAAAATATGAAGGTCTAAATATGGGATCTTCGATGTTAGCCAGACCCCAGGGCAATGTACTCTTATTCAGAAATACATATAATAGAATTATAAGGCTTTTTTTTCCAATTTTCTCCGGGCTAGCTAAATGGGTTCCCGGTCTTGTAACATAAATTCCTTTTAACAGTGGAAGGGTCCCTCCCATACCCCTCCCCTGTAAAAATATGAAGGTCTAAATATGGGATCTTCGATGTTAGCCAGCCCCCCGGGCAATGTACCCTTATTCAGAAATACATATAATAGAATTATAAGGCTTTTTTTCCAATTTCATCCGGGCTAGCTAAATGGGTTCCCGGTCTTGTAACATAAATTCCCTTTGACAGTAGGAGGGTCCCTCCCATACCCCTCCCCTGTAAAAATATGAAGGTCTAAATATGGGATCTTCGATGTTAGCCAGACCCCAGGGCAATGTACTCTTATTCAGAAATACATATAATAGAATTATAAGGCTTTTTTTCCAATTTTCTCCGGGCTAGCTAAATGGGTTCCCGGTCTTGTAACATAAATTCCTTTTAACAGTGGAAGGGTCCCTCCCATACCCCTCCCCTGTAAAAATATGAAGGTCTAAATATGGGATCTTCGATGTTAGCCAGCCCCCCGGGCAATGTACCCAGAAATACATATAATAGAATTATAAGGCTTTTTTTTCCAATTTCATCCGGGCAATGTACCCCTTTGACAGTTGAAAAATATTACATTCGATGTTAACAAAGCCAGACCCCCGGGCAATGTACTCTTATTCAGAAATACATATAATAGAATTATAAGGCTTTTTTTCCAATTTCATCCGGGCTAGCTAAATGGGTTTCCGGTCTTGTAACATAAATTCCCTTTGACAGTAGAAGGGTCCCTCCAATACCCCTCCCCTGTAAAAATATGAAGGTCTAAATATGGGATCTTCGATGTTAGCCAGACCCCAGGGCAATGTACTCTTATTCAGAAATACATATAATAGAATTATAAGGCTTTTTTTTCCAATTTTCTCCGGGCTAGCTAAATGGGTTCCCGGTCTTGTAACATAAATTCCTTTTAACAGTGGAAGGGTCCCTCCCATACCCCTCCCCTGTAAAAATATGAAGGTCTAAATATGGGATCTTCGATGTTAGCCAGCCCCCCGGGCAATGTACCCTTATTCAGAAATACATATACATATAATAGAATTATAAGGCTTTTTTTTCCAATTTCATCCGGGCTAGCTAAATGGGTTCCCGGTCTTGTAACATAAATTCCCTTTGACAGTAGGAGGGTCCCTCCCATACCCCTCCCCTGTAAAAATATGAAGGTCTAAATATGGGATCTTCGATGTTAGCCAGACCCCAGGGCAATGTACTCTTATTCAGAAATACATATAATAGAATTATAAGGCTTTTTTTTCCAATTTTCTCCGGGCTAGCTAAATGGGTTCCCGGTCTTGTAACATAAATTCCTTTTAACAGTGGAAGGGTCCCTCCCATACCCCTCCCCTGTAAAAATATGAAGGTCTAAATATGGGATCTTCGATGTTAGCCAGCCCCCCGGGCAATGTACCCTTATTCAGAAATACATATAATAGAATTATAAGGCTTTTTTTTCCCAATTTCATCCGGGCTAGCTAAATGGGTTCCCGGTCTTGTAACATAAATTCCCTTTGACAGTAGGAGGGTCCCTCCCATACCCCTCCCCTGTAAAAATATGAAGGTCTAAATATGGGATCTTCGATGTTAGCCAGACCCCAGGGCAATGTACTCTTATTCAGAAATACATATAATAGAATTATAAGGCTTTTTTTTCAATTTTCTCCGGGCTAGCTAAATGGGTTCCCGGTCTTGTAACATAAATTCCTTTTAACAGTGGAAGGGTCCCTCCCATACCCCTCCCCTGTAAAAATATGAAGGTCTAAATATGGGATCTTCGATGTTAGCCAGACCCCAGGGCAATGTACTCTTATTCAGAAATACATATAATAGAATTATAAGGCTTTTTTTCCAATTTTCTCCGGGCTAGCTAAATGGGTTCCCGGTCTTGTAACATAAATTCCTTTTAACAGTGGAAGGGTCCCTCCCATACCCCTCCCCTGTAAAAATATGAAGGTCTAAATATGGGATCTTCGATGTTAGCCAGCCCCCCGGGCAATGTACCCTTATTCAGAAATACATATAATAGAATTATAAGGCTTTTTTTTCCAATTTCATCCGGGCTAGCTAAATGGGTTCCCGGTCTTGTAACATAAATTCCCTTTGACAGTAGGAGGGTCCCTCCCATACCCCTCCCCTGTAAAAATATGAAGGTCTAAATATGGGATCTTCGATGTTAGCCAGACCCCAGGGCAATGTACTCTTATTCAGAAATACATATAATAGAATTATAAGGCTTTTTTTTCCAATTTTCTCCGGGCTAGCTAAATGGGTTCCCGGTCTTGTAACATAAATTCCTTTTAACAGTGGAAGGGTCCCTCCCATACCCCTCCCCTGTAAAAATATGAAGGTCTAAATATGGGATCTTCGATGTTAGCCAGCCCCCCGGGCAATGTACCCTTATTCAGAAATACATATAATAGAATTATAAGGCTTTTTTTCCAATTTCATCCGGGCTAGCTAAATGGGTTCCCGGTCTTGTAACATAAATTCCCTTTGACAGTAGGAGGGTCCCTCCCATACCCCTCCCCTGTAAAAATATGAAGGTCTAAATATGGGATCTTCGATGTTAGCCAGACCCCAGGGCAATGTACTCTTATTCAGAAATACATATAATAGAATTATAAGGCTTTTTTTTCCAATTTTCTCCGGGCTAGCTAAATGGGTTCCCGGTCTTGTAACATAAATTCCTTTTAACAGTGGAAGGGTCCCTCCCATACCCCTCCCCTGTAAAAATATGAAGGTCTAAATATGGGATCTTCGATGTTAGCCAGCCCCCCGGGCAATGTACCCTTATTCAGAAATACATATAATAGAATTATAAGGCTTTTTTTCCAATTTCATCCGGGCTAGCTAAATGGGTTTCCGGTCTTGTAACATAAATTCCCTTTGACAGTAGAAGGGTCCCTCCAATACCCCTCCCCTGTAAAAATATGAAGGTCTAAATATGGGATCTTCGATGTTAGCCAGACCCCAGGGCAATGTACTCTTATTCAGAAATACATATAATAGAATTATAAGGCTTTTTTTCCAATTTTCTCCGGGCTAGCTAAATGGGTTCCCGGTCTTGTAACATAAATTCCTTTTAACAGTGGAAGGGTCCCTCCCATACCCCTCCCCTGTAAAAATATGAAGGTCTAAATATGGGATCTTCGATGTTAGCCAGCCCCCCGGGCAATGTACCCTTATTCAGAAATACATATAATAGAATTATAAGGCTTTTTTTTCCAATTTCATCCGGGCTAGCTAAATGGGTTCCCGGTCTTGTAACATAAATTCCCTTTGACAGTAGGAGGGTCCCTCCCATACCCCTCCCCTGTAAAAATATGAAGGTCTAAATATGGGATCTTCGATGTTAGCCAGACCCCAGGGCAATGTACTCTTATTCAGAAATACATATAATAGAATTATAAGTTTTTTTTCCAATTTTCTCCGGGCTAGCTAAATGGGTTCCCGGTCTTGTAACATAAATTCCTTTTAACAGTGGAAGGGTCCCTCCCATACCCCTCCCCTGTAAAAATATGAAGTTCTAAATATGGGATCTTCGATGTTAGCTAGTACTCTTATTCAGAAATACATATAATAGAATTATAAGGCTTTTTTTCCAATTTCATCCGGGCTAGCTAAATGGGTTCCCGGTCTTGTAACATAAATTCCTTTTAACAGTGGAAGGGTCCCTCCCATACCCCTCCCCTGTAAAAATATGAAGGTCTAAATATGGGATCTTCGATGTTAGCCAGCCCCCCGGGCAATGTACCCTTATTCAGAAATACATATAATAGAATTATAAGGCTTTTTTTTCCAATTTCATCCGGGCTAGCTAAATGGGTTCCCGGTCTTGTAACATAAATTCCCTTTGACAGTAGGAGGGTCCCTCCCATACCCCTCCCCTGTAAAAATATGAAGGTCTAAATATGGGATCTTCGATGTTAGCCAGACCCCAGGGCAATGTACTCTTATTCAGAAATACATATAATAGAATTATAAGGCTTTTTTTCCAATTTCATCCGGGCTAGTGTAACATAAATTCCTTTTGACAGTGGAAGGGTCCCTCCCATACCCCTCCCCTGTAAAAATATGAAGGTCTAAATATGGGATCTTGGATGTTAGCTAGCCCCCGGGGCAATGTACTCTTATTCAGAAATACATATAATAGAATTATAAGGCTTTTTTTTCCAATTTCATCCGGGCTAGCTAAATGGGTTCCCGGTCTTGTAACATAAATTCCTTTTAACAGTGGAAGGGTCCCTCCCATACCCCTCCCCTGTAAAAATATGAAGGTCTAAATATGGGATCTTCGATGTTAGCCAGCCCCCCGGGCAATGTACTCTTATTCAGAAATACATATAATAGAATTATACGTTTTTTTTCCAATTTTCTCCGGGCTAGCTAAATGGGTTCCCGGTCTTGTAACATAAATTCCATTTGACAGTGGAAGGGTCCCTCCCATACCCCTCCCCTGTAAAAATTTGAAGATGTACAAATACTTTTTATTGTATTCAACAGTTTTTTTTTAGTCATCATTTTGATAAACATTTTAATTTTTAAAATACTTGTAATAAAATTGAACTGATCACATCTTATTATCAATATTTTGGCTGATATACGGACGAAATACTGCCATGGAAATCGGCATTAAAATAACCAGTCTTAAATTAGCAATATGTATCTAAACCTCGCTAGCCAAGGGTTTCCGATCCAAACTCTAGTGCATGGTGGAGATGTGAAGCGTATCGGAATCCCTTGGCTATAGCGAAGATTTCAGAATCTTTACACCTACAGGTACATGTGGGCTACTAAAAAATCAGCAAGTTTAACAATAAAGAAAAACTTGGGAGATATGGGGCTGTAGGCGAATTTGCAATAAATAAATAAAAGAGAAAAGGAAAACATCGAAAAGAATTTTTACACATTTTTAAAAACAATAGAAGAGTTTACAAACGAGTCCAAGAACGTCTCGGACGAAGCGATCAGTACTCGACAATTTCCCGATGTTGTCCTATAAGTATTCCGATTATTTGTGGAGCAAATGAGACAGTAATCTTAAACATGTTTCTATGAAAAAGCATTAATTGTAGCTGTATTTATTGAGAAATATAGAAAATATTTCCACAATTTTTCCAAGGGTTGCCAACAGATTTCTATGACACGATGAACTTTATGAACATGCAGGGTCGATATACACGAAAACCTGTCCACTTTAATCAAGAAAATGACGTATTTATATCAATTTATTCAAACTTGCAAAAAAAGTCTAATTACCGTATAAGTGGAAATTTAAGCGAGGATTTAATTTTGGCATTATTAGCGAGGGTTCTGAGTTCGCTAAAATTAAATATCGCT
Organism: Saccostrea cuccullata; assembly: GCF_032062105.1. NCBI lineage: Eukaryota > Metazoa > Mollusca > Bivalvia > Ostreida > Ostreidae > Saccostrea > Saccostrea cuccullata. The sequence goes on along the minus strand of NW_026934732.1, from coordinate 8,703 downwards.
AAAAATGATTTGTTTTTTATTTGCAATAGCTTCTTCAGCGACCATTTTCAAATCGCTAAAATTGAATATCGCTAAAAAAAATTACCAGATTTTAAGGAGAAATCGCTAAGTTTGCGTCTCGCTAAAATTTCGACTTATACGGTAATAACATGATATACAATAAAATTAATCAATTACTCAGGATCTATCAGGAGTAAATGCGTAGTGGATATACAATTTTTTCAATATATACTTTTGTGATTTCCCATGATATTACTATAGTATTAAAAAAATACACGTTAATGGCAGAAAAATAGGATATACATTTGATTGTGTTTGTAAAAGATATACAATTCTGACCGAAATAAATGTTCATAAAGATCAGACAGGAGAATAAACAGATTATCTCAATATATTGACTGCATTCTTTTTTCCGATTATTTATATTCTACTTATTTATTTCCGACATTATATACATGTAGTAAACTGACAATTTATAGTTTTATTTTCCGACATTTATTGCAGAGTAAATTTCAGGAAATAAAACTGTGACCGAAGACTTTCTTAATTGAAAATTGAAATTATTATCTTTGAACAATACCGACAAATCATTGACATCAAAATCTTTATTTTAAAAAAAAAAACATGGATGTGAAATTGAGATCAGTTTCATGTGTGTCGGGCATCACTGACATGATATAGTTCAAGTGTAGCTGATTTTCTTTTTTATTGATCGATTTTTCATAAACTTGGTAGACAAGATCCATAATCTCCCCCCCAAAAAAATGTCCGAAATGCTAAGCATTCCTGTGGTAAAATGAAATGCTAAATATATTTTATAATCAGTCCCTTTATTTAACAATCTACCTGTTGATCGAAGAAAAAAATGCCGGAAATTCTAAATGTAATAATATAATTTCGGAGATGAAATGCAGAAAAAAATTTAAATAGCTGTTGGTCAAAGAAGTATACCCCCCCCCCCCCCCCCCCCCCCCCCCCCCCCCCCCCCCCCCCCCCCAATGTACTCTTATTCCAAAAAGAATGAAGTTTTAAGCGTCCAAATGCATTGCTCCTCATTAATGTATCTACATGGTATATTTAACTGTCCATACACAAGTGGATGTCAAAAGTATTTTCTTTGTATATCACAAACATATAGCTGGTTGAAGAATCCAATCAGACCAAATCTCCGTCCTCTTCTTGAAAGTTTACTTCGCCAACCAAGATTTTTCAAAACTTAAGTTATTATTTTTAAAGTATGCAGTATTGACATACATGAACCTACAGAGTTTATATGTTTTCTTAAACAAGCGACTGATAAGTGAATATTTTCAAATAATATACTGACGATATGAACGTACTGGAGGCGGATATATTCCTATAAGGAAAATTAATATTCCTTTAAGGGACTATATACTCACTGATAAAACTAATCAGTAGACATTAGTCTTTTAACCATACCCCCGCTGCGAATGAGACCTGGTATACTGTTTTACCCTTGTGTGTTTTCCGTCTGTCTAGCTGTGTGTCTGTCCGTTTTTGATCGCAGTTTTCTCAACAAGTACGCAGCACTCGTTACAGATGCTTAAAATTTTAGCACATTCGTCACTGTGGCATGCCATATGGTGGTTTTATTTTTGTTCAAATCCGATGTCAACTCCCTGTATTACCGTGCGTCTGTCCTTACCAAACACACATGTAACAATTTTTTATCGCATTTTTTAAATCAACTACTCATCGCAGATTCTATAAATTTTAGCACAATCTTTGTTAAAACATGTCATATAGTGGAATTTTTTTGTATATGAATCTGATAATAACTTCATATTTTTTTCCGTGCATCTGCCTGTAACTGAACTTCAGAGTGGGGCATTATTGGCGAGCATTGGCTCACAGACTTCTTGTTCGTTCTGCCTTTATAAAAAAAAAATATAAAACAAGTATTCAGTATACTTTAAAATTTTCCCGAATACATGTATCTTGTTCCATGTATACGTATATGTTTAGAAATGAAGACACGCGATCACGTAAGTGCAACACTTTTTTTTACAATATCGGAAACGTTGACTTGATAATGAAAACATTCAAATTTAAATCAACCTTTTTTCAACACGATATTGTCGTTCCTTTATTTTGTTCCTTTTCATTTGTGTATGTGTATTTTTTTTATTGCTGTGTAACATGTTTAAGGTAGGAAAATAATCAGGTTTTACGAATTTGAATTCAAATAGAACAAGAAAGAAGACAAAATGAAACTACATAACATAAGATTAGATTAAAATGGAACAAACCTATTTTCTACGAACAAACTTCTTTTCTGTACTCTTGAATGAGTATGTATAAACTTAAAAATTCTTTTTTTAATTTTATACGTTCCATTGGTCGATTTCTGCACAGGTTTTTATCAAAGACCTACATAAAAAAATCATTCGTCGAATTCGATAAATTCTGAATAAAGGGTCCCATCTTATTTAGCGTCAAAAGAAAGACCTTAATTTGTCTTGCATTCCAAGTTTCGTCAAATAAATCGAACGATTCGGACATATTAAATTGAGGAAAAATATTATTATTTGCAAAAGATATTAGAATGGAATTACAAAATTTATAATCTAATCATTTATTGTCATACCATCAAAATTTTACGCGTTATGTAAGCAGAAAACGCCAAAAACGAAAAGTGCGTTAAAGTGCGTGATTGCGGGGCAAAGGTATATGCGTTAAAATGCGTGATTGCGAGGCAACGGTATATGCGTTAAAATGCGTGATTGCGGGGATGGGGGTTAAGTGAAGTCTGCTTTTCTTCTTAAACACGGATTATGATGCGTTTTTAAAGTTTTTTGAAAAAAAAATTATTAGGACATTTACGGTAATTTGAATAGCGAACGGCAGACAGCCTGCGGTTCGCCATTCGAATGGCGAATAGCGAATAGCGAATAACCGTCCAACTTCTGATTGCCGCTTAAATAAGTTATCTAAAATATCAAGCCAAACTTGAAATAATCCTGATTTTTTTTTTACAAAGAGAGGAAAATGTGTAATGAAAATCAAAATGATGTTGAATTTTCAGACTAGCTTGAATCTTCAATCTTCATTTTCTGGTGACCTTCATATACAAATGTACAAAGAGAAATAAACCGCTAAAATGGTGAGTTCAGATCTGCAAAATAACGGCAAATAAAATTTGCCAAAAAGCAATCCTTCTGAATGCAGAAATTGTTACAGTATTAAATACAAAAATATATATATGTACAGGTCATGCACACTGTCCCTAGAAATGGCGTAACTATACAAAAGCTCGGCCCATATTAGTTTTGATCACATTGTCTGTCTTGAAATGGCAATAAAAATTGCCTTATGAACAAAGTCTCTGCTTAGTATGTCACACATGCGTGGACAACAACACAGTCCCACTTCAGCACTTTCAATTAATTTGATTTCAGCACAGTGGTTCTCGCATGGATGCACTATCAGCAATGTCTCATCAAGCATGCAACATTTATATGTTGAAGACGGCACTGTCTTTGTGAAACGAAACATGCTTAAAGTTGCAAGTATTCCATGGTCAAGTGTTAAAACACAGAGTGCAAGTGCAAACGGTATTGTCACTATGTCCATCTTGACAAAGATGTTTGCTGACAGAATATGTTTGCCGTCTATATCTTTACCTACAATGTGAATATATCAATTGTATTTTTTGTAATCTAAATGAATTGAGACTTTTTATGCCCCGTTTGATTAATAAAGATTTCATATTTCTAATGAAACTATTGCCTAGAAAAGGAGCAAGGTTATAATTTCTATGTCTATGTATTCTTTTTTGGAATAAAGAAAATTAAATTGTGTGTTGTGAAACTCTGCACCCCCCCCCCCCCTACGCAAGACAGCTTATGGCGAAGGTTTAAGTTTTCAAATGTAAGTCAAGCTCCAAGGTCAAGGGATAAAAAGATTGTTAACCAAAGAAAGCACTAGTGTCAAGGGATATACCTGGTAAATATCAAAGTCAAAGCAAAAACCATTCTAAAGTTATGGTCGAGGTTAATATTTTCTAATAGTGGGTTAAAAATCAAGGTCAAAGGGTCCAAATTAATGGTCCGTAGGGGAAGACGGGGCATAAAAAGGTAAATTTGATAACATCAATCAGCAAATCAGACATAAGTCATTAGTTCTTCTTACCAAAAACAGATTCCTCTTTAGTAGACGTAAAATGAGGAGTTCAGATCGTGACTTTTGGAGACTTTGGGTTGTCTCTGGCTTGGTACGTCACGGCGTCTTTGTTCTGGTACTTCACGGCGCACTGCTCTGTGCTTAAAGTTGACCCTAGCCAACCACTCCATCTGTAAAGGTTAATTACAACGTGACTTTTCATTTTTATTTACTTTCACTTACACAGGAATAAGAATCAGTGTAAGGGGATCTTCTTGTGTAGGAAGGAGTGTAACTTTTCAGAATATTTGTATTTTTGTTGATTTTTTAGTGGATAAATTTTTTTCTTCTTTTCAAAGAAAAAAATAACATCCCTGAATCACTAGTCAAAGAGATGGGAAGAATTAACTATCTAAAATACCTACCATAAGATTAAGAATTTGAATTCAAAGATATAACACTAACCTGGTGCGTAGGTTGTGGAATGGTGGGTAGTTCCCTACGCTCCTCAGACCTGTTTATAGCACTGGTCAGTTTACGCTAAAAAAAAAAAATAAAGAAGTCATGCATTATACGATATTAGACATCTTAGCTATAAAACTATCAAGGTATATTTATATTTAACTTATTTTATGTAAAACATGCTCCCATGCAGTCAGATTCTTACCCAGTCTTCAATGTGCTCTACCCATCCATGAGCAGCAGAAGTAAAGACTGGTTGACACTGGAGAGAAATGACAGAGGTTATTACAGAGAGAGAGAGAGAGAGAGAGAGAGAGAGAGAGAGAGCAGAAGTAAAAAAACTGGCTGACACTGGAGAGAAATGACAGTCAGAAGTTATTACTGAAGAGGTGAGAGAGAAAGAGAGATGACAGGTTATTAGTGAGAGAGAGAGAGAGGGGGGGTTACTACTGAAGACGAGGGAGAGACAGCCAGGGAGAGAAATGATAGGTTATTACTGAAGATCGATATGAGAAAGAGAAAGAAATGACAGAGGTTACTACAAACAGAAAGAGAGCGACAGAAAGACAGACAGACTTACAGCAGATTTAGCCGCCAGACTCAGCATCACCTCGTACCACTGCTTGTCATCTGAAGAGGCCTCTATACGGCGCTAAATATAACAAAAAACTTCAAGCTGTATTACCCATACCTCAAGTGAATAAAAATGTTGCATTTTAATTTATTTATATTTATTTATCTCTTTATTTATATACCGCTAGCAAGCACACAGGACCGAATTATCCTTTATTGACATGAATGGTATTACATGTGTATCGTGTTGGTTCTTATATATAATACTATAGTAAATATTCAACAAAATATATCTTAACGTAATCGATGATAGGAGACGGCTTCCTTTTTTAAGATCAAGCAGGGCTTAAAAATGATCTTTGTACGAAGTGCAATCATACCCGAATCGCAATTCTTTATCTATCAGGATATGTTTTGTTATTTTATATGTTAAAATATCCCCTTTCTACTTCACGGAAATCCCCGATTTACATTCCCTATGCGGAACATCCCCCCCCCCGTTTCCTACGCCTATGCACTTAGGTTTTGCATATTACATGGCAAGCTCTGAACAAGAAATTTGTTTTTAATTTAATGTCTTTCTTATGACACTAATGATACGTGCGTTGAATATGAAGTTACAAGATATTATTACATGCAACGGGGAAAAAAGGTGTTCCCCCTTTTGCAGAAATGGTAAAAGGTGTTTTATTATGAACGAAAAAGATTTTCAGGGGTAAATATTTTATTTTTTGATGCATTACCCTCTTAGACACACTCTGGCTTTTTCTCTCTGAAGATCTTTGCCTTTTCATTGTGATAATTGCAATTTGTATCACTGTGCGAAAAACACGTCTACTCTCTATCGAGAAAAGTGAGTAACTAACTGCGGTAACCACAACGCAACCTCCCTAGTAGTATCCAAGTGTGACGTCATCTCTATTAGCAACACATAAATCAAAAACGTAAAAATAAATTGCCAAATTTGCTTACCTTTTATATATCTCGTCCTTTTGAAATATTCACTTGCCTCAGACTGATTTTGATATTCCGTTTGAATTTTAAAAAAAAATAAATTTGAAATGGGAAACTAAATGCGATATGACGTCATAATCGAAAAGCGTCATCAGATCTCAATCGGTAATCCTCGGCTAACTTCGCATATATGATATACATGTACTCTCTATGCTTCAAATAAGAAATGTGAAGGTACAAGGGCAAACTATTATATTATTAATCGAGAAACCGCAAATTTATCATACGCAGAGTGTATACATACGGCGCGGATCTAAGAAGTCTGATTTTAATTAGATTGTTGCATTGTCTATTCATAAAGAAAGGAATAATCCGTTTGTATGTTTTTGTATGTTGTTCCTATACATTTTTGCTATCGTGTTTTGTGAGCCATCATGGTAAAATTTAGCATATAATTTCATCCTAAAGTATCTCAGTAGCACTGACTTCATGCTATTTTGCCATTTTGCAAAAGACTCTCAGATAAAAGTAAAAAAAAGACATGATAAAATGTCGACTGGGTTTAGTTCCCTCCACTTTTCATAATAAACAAATTAATATATCTTGAATAAAAGGGGGAGGGTTCCGTTAGATTTGCTCCGCACAAAAGTTCACAAAAATACACCTGAGCGGATCTAGTTTTTTTTAGCTCACCCGAGCCGAAGGCTCAAGTGAGCTTTTCTGATCACATTTTGTCCGTCGTCCGTCCGTCCGTCTGTTAACTTTTCACATTTTTGACTTCTTCTCAAGAACCACTGGGCCAATTTAACCAAACTTGGTACAAAGCATCCTTAGGTAAAGGGGATTTTAAATTGTTTAAATAAAGGACTAAGACCCCTAACAAGGGGAGATAATAAAGAAAATACAAAAATAGGGTTGGGTCATTAAAAAATCATCTTCTCAAGAACCACTGGGCCAGAAAAGCTGAAACTTATGTGGGAGCATCCTGGAGTAGTGTAGATTCTAAATTGTTCAAATCATTACCCCCGGGAGTTTGGCGGGGCCGCAATACATGTAGGGAATCCAAGTTTTACATAGAAATATATGGGAACAAACTTTTAAAATCTTCTTCTCAAGAACCACTAGGCCATAAAAGCCGAAACTCATGTGGAAGCATCCTGGGATAGTGTAGATTCTAAATTGTTAAAATCATGACCCCCGGGGGAAATTGGGTAAAGATCGACATCACCAATGCTACTCAGGTGAGCGATGTGGCCCATGGGCCTCTTGTTTTTTTTCTCGGGAGGGGATACGGTCTACGATTGTTCTTGCTGATAGGTCATTGTATCAACCATAAAACTTACGAAATGATGACTTAAAATTAGTTTCATCAGCTTGTTTGTCAATAAATTACCTCGATATGTTTAAAAATTCTTCACACGAAGACCATTCTCTTGCATATTGAATCAACTGAGAGATATAAATCCCATATGCAGGTATTTTGGTATATTGCTGCATACCATTAATGTCTTTTTCTAGGAAAATATCCAAATACGCCCCAGTATATACTAGTACTCAGTACGAACAAATGTGACAGACTCTGTAGTATCTTTTATAACAAAATCACCGGGATATATCGTGTTGACATATGCATGGTAAAAAATGAAATATATGAAGATGAGGAACAATTAACATTCAAGCTCAGAAGTCCATTAAACAATACAAAATCGGAGCAGAACGAACACGGACCTCCGAACCCAGTATTATCAGGTGCCATGGAGGAGTGAGCAACCGCTGCATTTTCCATGAAATAGTAATTATTGCAAATAATTTCATTTATGTGACATGTTCTTGTTTTATTATGTTATTATAAAACAGTGTCTGTATTGGACATAGTTTTATACTAAGTAGCTATTCGGTTCCTTTTTTGAACTAATTTTACCCTTTTCCACGTGATCATTATTGATCCGTTTACCAAACGAGAAAGCATGGTTTATTGAACTGCTGAATTTTTCGAACCCACCATCCACCCCTTCTGCCACCAATGCTTGTAATTTCTTTCAGGTTGATATTTTTGTTGTTATGTTTTACCAATCCTTTTTGATAGTGTTTGAATGGGTTTAAAAGAGATTTATAGTACTTATTTCTACCGCAGGTTCTTACTGAACAAGTAAACTTTTTGTACATTGTAATAAATGGCAAATCCATGTATTAGGTTACTGAGAATGAGTCCGACATTTATTTTGTGTACCTCGCAATTTTGCTTATGTCTGCAGGTTTCCATATGATTTTTCAGCATAAAGCAGTGTGGCTTTTTAATATATTCGATCAGTGCATACTATTTATGCAAGATATATTACTGTATTCAGCGGCGGCTCACACAAATTGGTCCGACCAAAATAGTCCCATTATGATAAGTAGATAAAACATTATTGTTCATGATAAGAGTAAAGTTGTGTATGTCATACGTTATAAAAATCAAAAATAACGTCAAATTATTATTAGAAAATCACTTTCCCCCCGAAATGCAAATAAAAAATATCAATATTTCTACGCTCGCTCCCTCCTCAGCCTTTTTTTTTTACATGTTTGATAACAGAGAATATTTAGGTC
>NW_026934731.1:0-6192 GCF_032062105.1 Saccostrea cuccullata | reverse complement strand
AGGGGCCCCCCCAATGAAAGTATAAGGTGTCCCCCCCCCCCCCGCCCCCCACTGATGCAAAAAAGGTGCCCTCTGGTCCCCCTACTGAATAAATATAAGGTGTCCCGGGGTCCCACTTATGTACAGTACATATTATTACCTGAGCCCCCTACTGATGTACTTTAAAGGGTGACCTCTGGCCCCCCAAATATGTACATAAAAGGGATAGGTCCCCCATTATGTGCAATAAAAGATTACCTTTACCCCTTTTATTTAAAATGTAAGGTGACCTATTCCCTCATATGTAAAATATAAGGTGACAACTGGGTCCCTAATGATGTTAAATATAAGGGGCCTTCCCCCTACTATGTAAATGTAAGGTATTTTGGTCCCCCTTTTATGTAAAATATTAGGTTACCTCTGGTCACCCTTTATTATTTTCATGTTTCTGCTAATATATATTTAAAAGTTGATCTTTATAAAAGTTATAAATATATTATTTTGGAGTAAGACAAAGAAAATAGTCTATCATATAAAATTCAATTAATATATACCTGGGGCCCTGAGGTCTCCGTATTGATGATATCGATAAATTTTATTTTTTGTCCTTTAATGCCTGGAGAGTTCCTAGAATGTTTTATTACTACGCAAAATGACGAACTATTTGGGGGACCCCATCCTAGTTCAGCGTACGTTTTATCCTTCTGCCAAATTTTTCGCGAAATGCAGATGAAAAATTCAAACAGGAAACAGTACAGTATTAAAATACAATGTAAGTTATATCAGTATATCGCTCGGGGGATTTTTTAGAATATTTTAGAATGGCAAAAAAATTTATTTCACACACGATACGACGATATAACACGCATTCATTTTTTTATACTTTCATTTAAAAATGAAGCAGAACAATAGAGAGTAGATTAGGAGGAAAAAAAAAACATGTGCGTTTTAAGGGAAAAATTTTGACGTCACAATAAACACGTTTTCTCAACGCAAAGCCTATGTCATTAAACCCCTTTTTAAGAGCGTTCCAAATATTTTGATGAGATTATTGAACAAAAATGTTCAAAATAATGTTCTGAACAGTATGCAACCTTTCACTTTTCGCTTAACGTCCCCATTAAGGAGTTGAAAGGGGTTTGGGCCCCTAAATATTTCTTTTGCAAATAACTCGAAAACGAATTCAAATTTATGATTATTCAACGTTCAATATTTTTTTAAATCATAAAACAAAACGACAGCAAAATCGTTTTTTTAAGAATATTATCATTATAAAAAAATCTCAATCAAAATCTTATCTCATCTCATCAACAATCGGACGGAAGACCCACTCGTTGTTCACAACAGATCTCACTAGTTGTGTTTCTAATCTTAAATAGTGTCCCTAATATTACAATTCAAAAGTATCTCATTAGAAAGTATTTACTAGGACATTTCAGCATCATAATTATGCATTTATTCAGTTTTTACATGATATTTATGATATTTTAAAAAAATGAACGATTTATATGTTGACATATGCTTCTGTTTATTTACCTCTCCCAGCTTAAATGATATGGCAATATATAAATTTCTGGAAATAATTGGTAAATTTATACTTTATTAAATGAAAATACATTTAATTTTTGTACTTTTAACCATTAAAATTGTAGGGGTGGAAAAACCTTAATAATAAAAAATGTGGAATCAAAGAAAGGGTGTCATTTAATTATGATAAAGACAAGAATGGCTCCAATTGCAAACATGTTTTATTAGTTTTCTATATTTAAAGAGGTTATTTAAACATGTACATATCCCCAAATGAAGGACTAGAATGGTTAGTTTTATCTTCAAATTGCACGAAGGAAATTAACAGATGGTGAAAAGGGAAAGTAGGATTCGGTGACCAGGGTATTTTTTTTTGGGCATGTCAACGCAGCTGCATATACGAGGGTCGTTAGAAAAGTTCGCGGACACATTGAATTAGGGAAAAATCTATTGTGTACTTAAGTATGACCTATGTCTGAATAAATTCCTATATTTTGTTTATTGGTATTAAAAAATAGGTCCATATAATAAAATCTTGAAAATTTACAACGATTTTTACTATGAGGTGATGGGATTCACGGAGAATATTTACGTAAGGCGACGGACAACCAGATTTCAACCGGTTAAGTTTGTCGCAGTTCTATAAATCTTTCATTTCTTCAGATTTTTCTTATCTTTTTTCTCATAAATTAATATTATATCAATACATGTTATTTTTCTTCTATTTAATGTCTTTTGTACTGATTCGGATATTTTTGAGAATTTTAAAAAAAGTCTATGCAGTTAATCATAGGCAGGGAAAACTGTGCAAAACCATATAGGCGCGACGCAACCCCTTCGATAGGGGGGTATTGAAATATCGATAGAGTTAATCATTAAAAATGTTCCCCTTATTCTTAGAAGCTACAACCATTTGAAAACTTGTCCTTTGTAGATGTAGGAAATTCCCAGCATCTTGAACATTTTAACACTTTCAGTCTGCATACACAGTGCTCCATGACGTAAATACGTTCCATTTTTGGCTTTTTTTTAAGGTTGATCAGTTATAAACGGCTATAAAACAGTCATATACGCCCCAATTTAGTTCAAAATTTCTCCCAGTGACGTTTCATGAATACTATAACGGCAGGTAAAATATCATAAAACTATTTGCGATACAATTCTGCAATTTTTAATTTTAAAAAAGAGTCTTTGGAGTAAACGTGCCAAAATGTAGCATGCTCCGTGAAGAAGTTTTATCAAAATAGAAAAGCTGTATATTTTTCAATAATCATGGGGGAGCACCAAATTCTTGTATATTTTTGGAAGAAAGGTAAAGATTTTTTTGGAAAAGTTTAGGTTTCGTGGAAATAGCGCGCTCACAATAGAACTTGTCCGCGAACTTTTCTAACACCCCTGAAATTACGTTAGAAAAAAAAAGATTTTGAAAAAAAAAAAAGTATAAAGGGCTTTTCAATCACCCATATTAGCTTGATCGTAGCCACTGTAAATCCTTTCATTTTCAAAACACATGAAAACAATCAAAAAATTGCACAATGTCAAATATATCATGGGAAATGAATCGTCAATGTCTTTGGGGGGGTTAAAAATTGAGTACGCTGAGGTTTTCTGTGCTGGATACAAAGACTTCAGACACGCGTTAAGGGTAACTGAAAATGCCTTGAGGGATTGAAACTATTAGGAATATGTATTACGTACTTCTTACTTTTAGATGACATGTTGCATTATTTATTGAACGACCCTCGAGATTTTTCCCATAAAGCTATGAGCATAGTTTTATTAATAGATACATATCAGAAGGTTGTCGTTCTTGAGTCTCAGACTGTTGTATCTAGTTTTTTCTCTATCCACATTGATTTTTTACAATATACTTATAAAATAAGAGTAAGCCATTTGGTTAAATTAGAAACAAAGCGCATTAAAATGCAAATAGAAAAAACGCTATTACCTAAAAGTTGCAATATCTCATAGCTAGAAGACTTGAAAGGTTCATGTAGAGGGTTTATTGTGCACTTCGAAAATCGCGTATAATTTGTACAAAAGAAGGTGTTTTAATGCAAAAAGCGCTATTACGCCTTTTTAAAAAGCATGATTTCATAGAAACTACATGACTGGGCTTGGTATTTACGGGACCTATCTAATTATAGAACCCATGTACAGAGCTTATTAAAACCTTAATTTAATGGAGATAACGATTTGTCGAAATTTGTTTAATACAATTTAAATCGTTATATCATGTTTAAATGGAAGCCCATATAGGACCTATCAAACCTAAATTTTTTAATTTGATGTAACAAATTGTTGGATTTCCTGTAACGAATTTAATTTGCTATAATTTTTTGAATTGGTTAACGAGTTTAATCTCTTGTATTGATAGGGTAAAATACGAACCGTGAACATTCTCATGAAAAGTTTAAACAATACAAAAATGTGAACAGGGTATAAATACGGACCACTGGGAATTACTGAGATAGAATCAAGTGCACAGGAGGAGAAAGTTTTTCCCCTGTTATCTGGTTTCATCCGCCATATTTATTGATGAATTATATTGAGATAACGGGCAGTTTTTAAGCTTTTAAAGTCAATAAAACAATACAAAATAGGAGCAGAGCAAACACGGACCTCCAAAACATCAGAGGTGGCATCAGGTGCAATGGAGGAGTGAGCATCTCCTGACGACGGTCACATACACGGTGAGCTCTTTGTCATGATAAGGAAATAAAGGGAAAATCCGCTGTAAATTCAATGTGTAAATAATGGCATAACAATTAGTATGAAAGACGTCAGTAACTCAATGACTTAATGATAAATTGTATTTGCAGACAAGGTCATTGTATCGACCATAGAACTTACGAAATGATGACTTTAAACGAGACTGCTGATATTCATGTTTCATCAACTTGTTTCAAAACGCAGTATATCTAAATGTCGAGTTAAAGGCTACAGCAACTAATTTCTTCTTTTCACGTATAAAATTTTGAGCAAATTTTGCTTCATGTTGATAAAAAAATAGGTTTTCTAAAATGAGACGCATTTGGTACCCATGGAAATTCCAATAGATCGTTGAAAGACTGGTCTCCAAAAACCACATAGATATTGTCCATCAGAAACTCAAGCATCTTTTTGATGTCAACTTCAGAGTACTTGTGTGTAATCAGATGTTTTTGAACAAAATAATTTTGCAAATGACCAATGACAAGGTAAGTAAATTTACAGTTCCATTTTCATTGAAAAAGCACCTGTAAATATTATTTTTTAAAAAAGCCGCGACTTTAATTTATCGTGGGGAATGGTTGCGCAAATTTTTCAGCTGTTGATATTAGTAAAATCTTTTGATTTCAATTTTTTTCAAAAGTTCCTTTGAATTTGTAAGCATCTGCATCTGATTTACAACACTTCTCGAATATATTGTTACACAATACTCATGAAGTTTCACCTTCACTACTGTTAATATTTTAGTGAGGAGTAAAGAAACCCGCTTTGTATTTTTGTTTGTAAGGGTTTAATGAAGTTTCGGAATCCAATAGGGTATGATAATTTGAATTCATTATGGTTGTTTGGGATATAAAAAAAAAAACAAAAAACATTCAAATCTGACAAATGATTTTGAAGAATGTTTCCTTAGAAAAAGAACTGATGAGTTTAAGTTTGATTACCACTTGTAGAATTAAATCCAAGTTTTTCTAAAATACACTTACAAACTAATACAATGTTGATACCTGCTTTGTTAGTAAGGATCAGTACGTACTTGTCATGTAATCTTGATATAGTAGACAGTCATTCTGTATTCAGATTTATATCAAAGAACAAAATAAGGCGTCACAAGTTGTGTGAAAAAAGTCAGCAAAATACCACCAGATATTAGACTATATTAGCCAAAAACGTTATCATAACCACCACAGGATTTACAAAATATGCTGACTTCAAATGAGTTTGTTGAAATTCTATCAACTTCAGCTTATATGTGAATCGCTTGCTTTGGCTGGTAATGCCTAGGTCACATTTAAGCTGATGATCGGGCGAATAAATTTTTCTGGTCTTGTCGACTGAAAGAACATGATCGGCCGATACAGTATCGGGGGACACTGAGCAGTCACATTAATACCTATAGGGACACCGATGATTTGGAAAAAAAACTAAAAAACCTTTTTTCTTTAAATTTAGCAATATTTTTTATAATCTATATTCAATAGGGACGTGAGTAATGTTTGCAAGGCAAAGTGGCAGAATCTTAAAAAAAAAATGACTAATGTTAAAAATTGTGTGCAAAAATTTTTTATAATTGCATAAAAACGACAAATGGTGCATATCTAAGCAGCAAAGAATACTTAAGATTTCATTTATCTTACGGATTAATTTTCATTTATTCCCATTAAAAAAATTATATAATCCCTATAAAATTTTTTTATGTTATGTATCCTTACTAGGTTAAATATTTCCCAAATAATGGGGCCGATATCACTAAACTACAGTTTGATTTTAAGGGGGGCCGAAATTTTAAAACCCTTTTTTTCCAAGAGGACACCACTTATAAACTGACCGCCATGGTCGGGCGATGATCAAGGGTTGGTCAAAGGATAAATCAATTAAAAATGGCCACCGACCCTTAAAAATTATAACTTGGAACATGGACACAAAATTGGTCGGCCGACAAAAAAAAGGTCAAAAAGGGCAAACAAGGCCTGA
>NW_026934730.1:0-6166 GCF_032062105.1 Saccostrea cuccullata | reverse complement strand
GTTTAAGCAGCTCAATATCACTTCTGATGTATCAAAGAATGAGTCTAATACATGTATTTTACTGTTACATTGTATCAATGTTTTACCTGGATTCTCATAAAGTCGGCCTTCCTTGTCATTGTGATACCTAATATCATCTCCTCGATGATTTTTTGTCTGTCTTTTTGTCTTCATTCTATGTTTTTCCTCCCTAGGGAATCTGTGTTTATTTTAAACCCCCTTTTTCTTCGCCCCCCCAATTTTCCCGTTCCCTGTTAAAGTTATAGTAAATAACCAAAAAAAAAAAAACACTCTATTCTGCAAAGATTAATTTTCCAATTTAAAACAGTCATTTTGGCAAAGTTTTCATGAATCATCCTGTGTTATACTGTCCTTATGTTTTAAGTCTCCCATGTTCTTTTTTTTTTAGCTCGACTAAAACTTCTTTAAAAATTTCCTTGGCGGACTTGTATTGTTCATTATCCACAATATCTTACTCCCGCAATTTAGGAAGTTTTTCTGTAACCCAATGCAGGGTGACAATGTATTTTTAGCGTAAAGGGAACCATCTGTTTTACGAACCTTGCAGTAGAATATCCTGAGTGTCGTAATAACCTGAAGAAAATATAGCATGTTTATTCGTCAAATTTTTACATAGAAAAAATAAACAAAGTTATAAAAAGTATGTATATTATATATCTTAAAATATTGCATTAAATCCCCCCCCCATTTCCTAAACATTGCAAATGGTTATTCCTGTGACTAAAATACATTTACTGTTTATTTTGTTAACTGAAGGTTTCAAAGTTAGTATACATTAATTAATTCAATTTTCACTTTACGGTTCGAGTTTGTACATTTTGTAGCAGTGTAAACAGGGTTGATAGCTGCGAACTAAGCTGGCGACTGGGCCTAGTTGAGCGTTATTTTTGTGTCAAGATCTGTCTGGTTGGTTCTGAAAACCGAGGTCTCGTGTCGCAGTAGATGCTGGCATGAAAATGATACTTCACTGCTCAATTGCCCAAAATACCGATCATACGATTTGCTGTAAAAATAATGGAAAGACTTATGGCAGCATCTAGACATATGTTATGCTTCATTTTTTGGGCAAGGATACAAACCTGTTTCTACGGATAAATACCCCCCCCCCCCTTTCGCTCATTTTTATTCCCAATACACATAAACATTGTGTTAGAGGAAATACTAATGAATATTGAAAGAAAATATTTCTTCTAACATCGTTCAATTAATATTATTTTTAATTTAAATAAATCCACAATTATCAATATTTGATTAAAAAAAAAAAAAAAAAAAAAAAAAAAACAAAAACAAAAAAAAATTAATTCAAACTATCAGGTACTTCTACTTTTACGCGAAAATTCATGAATAATTTACCAATTCTAATTTACCATAAATGTATAAATGCATAAATGTAAATTACCAGTGAAAATAATTTATTTTAAGAATAGTTCATTTATTTCCGTTTATTTTAACACATCTAAAAATTCCCATACACTACAAGTAAATAGATCTTCTTTATAATGAACAAAATTCACTTATGGACGATATTTCGTGTTTGTACAGCTGTATTCGCCCATCTAATGATAACCTTTAATTTTATATTTTTTAACTTTCTACTTTAACTGCATATTGCATTTCTATTTAAAAACCTGTATTGTCGGATAATGTATTATCCTTCTTGTAAGCTACAAAAATATCAAATCTTCAGTATTTTAGCTATATGGGGCAGAATAAAAAAAAACGTAAAATATTTCTTTGGAGCAAACATTTAGGGCAAATTGGAGCGAATGGTCATACCGCAAAATACCAGGCTACCGAGAATTCAAAAAGAAAGTAGTAGTTCCATTGGGACAAACACCACTAAATGTTTTCCTATAGACTTCCATACAAACTTGAGCCCC
Organism: Saccostrea cuccullata; assembly: GCF_032062105.1. Classification (NCBI taxonomy): domain Eukaryota; kingdom Metazoa; phylum Mollusca; class Bivalvia; order Ostreida; family Ostreidae; genus Saccostrea; species Saccostrea cuccullata. Next base: position 4,265 of record NW_026934730.1, on the reverse strand, counting down.
TGTCACTCATACATGTATTGAATTTCGGGCAAATGGCCTTTTTTCGTGAAAGTTGGATTTGGAAAACAAAAAATGACAGAAAAAATATACCGTCACGCGCATTTTTCTTTCAATTTCCATTTGTTTACAACAAGGGGCGTTTGACACCAAATGAAAATCTCTAACCAAAGGGCACCCCTCCTTTCAAATTTTTACCTGTAACTCCTACATATCTCAAAGAAACCCAAGTCTTGATATTACATTTTTATCAACTTTATTTCACTTGTCAAATACATATCAATTTTTTTTATTGACCAACACGGCCAGGAGCATTTTTCCTCCGCACAACTTTGGGTGTCCAAAATGTCTGCGCCCATGTATTTGTTTATGTAGGGGGTTTTTTCCCATAGAGTAAAAGAAACATTTATAAAAAGTGGTCAATTTAGTAAATTTACAACACATATCCATTGCTTATCTCACCTCTTAATATTGGGACTGACAGTCTTAGCTTAATAACCCCTTGGCTGTTACATTTCACACCCCAGTCAATCAGACCCTCATCTGTAAAACAGAAAAAATGTCAATAAATTGAAGCATTTTTCTATTTTTTTTCAAACTTTTAAAATAAAATGATTAATCTCGCATATGTTTTGCTTGTTTTTCTTATTATCTCTAAAATTTTTAAAGGGAGATCATGTTAATCATTCAGGGTAGCAGGTACCCGTTATTAATGGAAAAAGAAGAAAATCAGCAGGTTTTTGTAAGAAAAAGCTGGGTTATGGAAAGAGTGAAATCTAATGTAGGTAAAAAAAGGGGAAAAAAAGAGAATTATATGTAGTTCAAATGTACATAAGATTAAAAAAAAAAACTATCAGCAGTGGGTTGCTGGCATCAGAGAATCAAATACATCCCCACTAAATTTTTGTAATTGTAAGGGGGGGGACCTATATTTTTGCCAATTTTCATGGACATTTTATGGAATTGATGTTAAATATGTATATTCTCATGAAAGGCAAAGATATTCATTTGCATATCATTTCTTATTATTGACATAATTAATAAATTGATTAAATGCCAAGGGCAGATAAATCATATTGTCTGATTGAATACAGTGCTCAATTGTAAGCAAAGTGCTTAAATAACTGCAGTTCTGCAGAAATTTATTTTCTAAAATCTATCGATATCAAAAGTTCTAAATAACTTAAATATTAAGAGATTAACTAGATTTTTAGGAAAAATATACCTTGGAACTCTTAATGAGAGAAAAGGGACCATCCTGAGAGTGTCCATGTGTAGTTCATTGTAAGAGGGGAGGGTTCATTAATCTCCTCTTTCTTGAGAATGCATCGCTGAAATACATTTTATTTTATTAAAACATACTGATAAATGCATGTAGTAGCTTATATTATATTTTTTTATCATTTACACCATCTTTTGAATTTTTTATAAGCATTAGTGATTAAATAGCTTTAAAATATTCATGTTTAAATAGAATTTACTGAGATAATTTTTTTTAAAAAATATCTAAGAAATTAAAAAAAAAATAACTGCAGATAAGCATGACTCTTGTTGTTCAAATAAACCACATTTTAAAAAAATTCCTTTTTTTCCAGCATCATTAGAGTAAAACCCCCCCCCCCCCTCTTTTCTGCAGAATAACAAGATTGGATATGGCAAGGAGGAAAGATATTCAGACACTTTTTTCATCATTTTTGCAATAATAATTTTGCAAATTTCTTAGATTTTCAATGTATTTTCTGCTAAAATATATTTTACAGAATCTCAATTAAATTTCCTACTAGTAATCTCTAAGTTTTCCCCAAACTATAATTTTTATATCAAGCCAGCACTGATTATATGACTGAAATTGGCTTTGTTGCTGGATTAGGCCCCTTAAATAAAAACAAAGTAACCTAATTATTAACAGCATTAATTTTGTTATAAGTTATTCAATAAATTAATTTACACAAATTTGAAAGAGGATTAGTCAAAATGTTCCAAAGCTACTATAAAAAAAATGGATTTAAATGAATTTCTCAAACTGCGAGGGGGATATTCATATGTTCTGTGTATTGATGATGCCCATAAACATCAATATATTGTATTTTTTACAATATTCACTAAATTTCAGCAGAAATATTTATTTAAAATCATTTACATGTACATTTATTGAAAATATGAGAGCTAGGGCAAATATTTTAGCATTTTTTACCATGTGCAGCCCCCATTGTGGACCCAATTTACCCAAACCCTCTATTTTTTTAAGAAAAAAAAAACTAATTAAAATATTATCTCAATCCAAAAAAATAAACTATTGATTTTTTGGCTGTAATCCATGTTTTTCCATGAAATCATACCTATTCTAAGGACAAACACCACTAAATGTTTTCCCATAGACTTCCATACAAACTTGAGCCCCTGTCACTCATACATGTATTGAAATTTGGGCAAATGGCCTTTTTTTTCGTGAAAGTTCGAGATATTGGAAAACAAAAAATGAAAAAAAAATATACCGTCACGCCACTTTTACTTTTAATTTCCATTTGTTTACAACAAGGTGCTTTGACACCAAATGAAAAACTTAACCAAAGGGCACCCCTCCTTTCAAATTTTTACCTGTAACTCCTACATATCTCAAAAAAAAGTCTTGATATTACATTTTTATCAACTTTATTTCACTTGTCAAATACATATCAAGTCTTTTCTCTTTTACCAATCACGCGCCAGGTAGCATTTTCTCCTCCGCAAACTTTGGGGGTCCAAAAATTTGCGCCCATGTATTTGTTTATGTAGGGGTTTTTCCATTGACGTGGGTTTATTTTAATCTGGTATTTCCTGTAGGTTATGTAATCGATCATTTTTTAACATATGTTTTAATAGCAATTGATGCGTTTCTAGAAAAAGCTTACCCAGGTGAGTAATACTTGAATGTGTAAATAATAAGATAATGATAATAGATTTTTTTTACTGAATTTTGATATATTCTAGAGCTGTTCTAATTATATATCACTTAAAAAGATACAATTACAGACAAAATAAGTGTAAAGCTGATATTTTGTTAAAAAAAATAAATTAATAAGAAAAAACTAACTATAACCATGATAAGAAACTAACAGGATTTTTTTTTTTGAAAAACTGTATTAATATAATATATTGTTTAGTTTATTGAAAAATTATATCTAATTATTGCTATTTCTCAAGCTCTTTTCCCTTTCTCAAGCCTCCCTTATTTTTCCCCTTCTTACTCTACTGTCTCGAATATTATCTTGATTTCGAATTTGAAATTATCTTCTTTTTTTTTACGAAAGAAGGATCAAGCTTTTTGAGAGTATTGCATTAGTGAAACGTGTCTCGGGATCCCCTTCTCTCTTTAGGATATCATTTTATAAGGTCATCTTTATGGAAAAGTGAAGACATGAAGACATGAAGATTTTTCAAGATATCTATTGCAAAAATACCATAGGGTATCTTGACTATACAAGATAAAAGTCGGTATTTGACGACAAACGTGAAAGTTTTCTTCATTTGACGAGATATCTATTATGACTTGACATGATTTGCTACATTTCTGTTGAAAGTATTATTTGAATTGCATAAATATGCCACCATATATATATAGTATTACAATCATTTGTTGATGTTATGTAAACGCACTGGGACTTACAAAATATCAAGTTATATAAATTTACTTACCTTTTTAGTCTTTTAAGATGTCTTTTAGAAAATGCAATAAAGGCTACCCCCAAATCTTTTATTCATTTTTTAAAAGAGGAATAGGAAATTGTGTGATATATGTGAAAAACAAAACATTTTACAATTTTTCTTTTTTTAAATTATCAATTCCTTTTTTATAAGGTAGTTTTAATACAAATAGTGCACAAAAGCACTGAAAATGATCTAAATGTATATTTTGAAAGTTCCCCAATTTCACTACAATAAAGGCAAGGTAAAATAATTTCATTCCAATTTTTCTTAGCATAATACAAAAATGTATCCAAGAATTGAAAAAAAAATCAATCTGTTTTCCTTATTACCTACTAGATTGGACATCTCTAAGTGGATCTGCCTTGCCAAGAAAAAATAAAACGTGTTTGAATGCCATTAGACATATATATATATATATATATATATATATATATATATATATATATATATATATATATATATATATATGCATGCTTTGATCAGAACAGCTTATTTTATATGGTAAAAACCGTTAACAATTTAAAAAGAATTAAACTTGATCTAATCATGAAAACTTCGACGTGTTATTTTATTAGGACAGC
>NW_026934729.1:0-6226 GCF_032062105.1 Saccostrea cuccullata | reverse complement strand
AGTGAATGAGATTAAGCTGATTTAATGAAAGCGAACTCTAAATCTTTTTTATTTTTATGAAACAAGAAAGGTCTAGTCAAAAGTAATACCGTATATCGGGTTATTTTAGCGGGGTGCTAATTTTAGCTTATTTTGGCGTTTTGATGGTAGTCCGCTAAAATTTTAATCGCTAAAATAGTTAAGTGTTCTATCTTCTTAGTGTTCAATTGCAAAGAACTGAAACATTGTGTCCGCTGAAATAGATTTTGCCTAAATTATTGGCATGCATTTGTGCAGGGAAAAACACCAAGTAAACCCGCTATACGGTAGTACCCAGCTAACACAAAAACATTTTTAAAACGTTTTTAAAACATTTTCAAAATGTTGCGAAAACATTTTTAAAAATGTTTTAATCACGTGATTTTGTATGGTTTTTTAAACGTTTTTAAAACATTTTAGCAAAATATTTCAGCAAAATGTTGTCAGAACATTTTCTTAAAATGTTGCAAAAACATTTTCAATAATGTTTTAATCACGTGAATTTGTATGGTTTTTTAAACGTTTTTAAAACATTTTAGTGAAATATTTCAGCAAATGTTTCTGGAACTTTTTCTTAAAATGTTACGAAAACATTTTTGAACAATGTTGTAATCACGTGATTTTGTATGGTTTTTTAAATGTTTTTAAAACGTTTTACAAAATATTTCAACAAATGTTATCATAACATTGTTATAAAATGTAAAATAAACATTTTCAAAAATGTTTTTATCACGTTTAATTTGTTTGGTTTTTAAAACGTTTTCAAAACATTCACGTCGAGGTTACAAAAGTATTTTTACTGAAATTTTACGTATCTCATTAAGTATTGATATATTTACATTTTAAAAGAAATAAACACAAATTATATTTAATTTTTGAACCTTTAATACAAACCCATATTCAATATGTTAATCACATTTAAATTCCATTCTCGGTACAAGTTTTAATTTATTTTCTTTCGAGTCACCGGGTTTTTAAATGGTGAAAACGGCGTCTAATCCATTCACTGAATTTTAAAAGAACAGAATCACAGAAATCCTATGTTCATAGTATAGGTCGAACAGAGCGGCGGATCTATAAGACTGGTTAGAATCACATACACTGAAAAGAATGATATGGAATCCGTCCCTCGGAAAGAATAGCACAACCTGTAAACAACAAATGGTAAAGATAAGAAAAATTGTGTTTGTATCAGCGTTCTTCATCTAATGTATCTTTAAGATGAACAATGAAAATATACAAAAAATATTTTAATTATATCAAATTTAAGTTCTTTCCTCATTTGCATTGAAAAAAACAGAAAAATAACTACTATGACAATATTATTGAAGAGTAATAGTACATACATCTTTGCCTTCACCAAAGGCGGGTCTTTTGAATGTGGGAATTTGAAAATACGGATGATGCAATCAACACCATGCTGTAAAGAAATTTCATTTTCAAATCAACATATTGTTTGATGATTTTAAAACATTTCACAAAGACAACGAATACTTGAATCAAGGATATAATTGTGTTGTGTATAATTGTGTTGACTTCAGAATGAAATATTCATATCAAATACATGTGTATAACCTTAATAACGCTTTGTCATTGCTTAATGCTGTACAAAGTTATTGATCATGCACTGGTAGTATAAAAGTCATTTTTAAATGATCTTTTAAAGTCTATGATAAAGGAATAATTCTTACCATTCAAAGTTAATAAATCCCGAGGTTATTATTGTGGTTTTATGGTGCAAAGTCTTCTCATTCAAATCGGCACGGAGTAAGCGCGCACATCTTCTTTACCAGAATTCAAAATTTGGCCTAGATAAGCTGCAATCCACTATACTCTGTAACGCGCTGCCCAGCAGGAAAATTGCATAATAGGTTATCATGGCACTGAAACTGACCAGTGTGCCAATCCCTATTTAATGCCTCAGAGTAAAAACCTGGAAGTGGATCACAGATTTGATGAAGAACATTTAAAAAAAACATTAAGATTTTTATCAAATGCTTATGATTTTTTTTTTACATATATTTATATTTTAAATTTTGTGTTTGCCTATCCTTTCATTTATTTATTTTTTGATTTGTTTTAATTAAAGGACTTTATATATGTCTGTTTAATCATTAAGCCAAAACTAGAAAAAAAATCTTTCAATTTTAAAAAATTACTACAATTCCTCATTTCAAAACTATTCTTTCTATATATTCTTTTTTTTTCTTCATAAACTAAATTTGAGGAAAATCGCAATCATACATTATTTGAATGTTTTAAGAACATTTTGAAAATAACATTAAAAAATGTTGCAGCAATGAAAAATGAAGTCTTTAAAAAAGAAAAACACATTAAACTGAATGTTCTAAAATTATTCTCACAACATACTCTTAAAGTTAATAAATGAATTAAATTGTGCTGCAATTACATTAATGTTTCAGAAACATTTTGAAAATGTTTCCAAAAATTTTACAAAACCTATAATTAAAATGTTTCAATTGTAGTGAAAATAATTATTTTAATTAGTAAACATTTTCACTGCCTAGGCCGAAAAATATCCGGAATTTAATGTTTATAACTAACAGCGATATTAAGAATGTCTTTAAAATATTTTTAAAATGTTCCTTACAATTTTTTTCAGAAACGTATAGGCAATGTTTCCGTTTTACAGAAAAAGAATGTTTCATTTCATGTTTTAAGAACGTTTTTTAAACGTTTTACAAGATCTTTAATATTTGGAAGCTATACATACCCTTAGAATAATTTTATGAAAAATGTTCCTTAACTGAGTTAAGATCATGTTTCAAAAACATTTTGACAACGTTCCTTCCAAATGTTTCAGAAACGTATTCATGCAATGTTTCAGATTTATGGAAAAGCGATGTTTCATATCATGTTTTTAGAACGTTTTTAAAACGTAATATAAAAATCTTTGATATTTGAAAGCTAAACATACCTTTTGAAACATTTTTAAAACGTTTCAAAAATATTTTAGAAAAATATTCCAAAAGGATTTAATTATAAGCTTCTTGAAAACATTTTAAAAATGTTTTTAAAATGTTATAAAGAGAAGATTGATTGATTGATTGTATATTGTTTAACGTCCCTCTTGAGAATTTTTCACTCATATGGAGACGTCACCGATGCCGGTGAAGGGCTTCAAATTTAGACCTATACTCGGCACTCAGGGCCATTGAGCAGTGAGGGTTCTTTATCGTGCCAACGCCTACCGTGACACGGGACCTACGTTTTGCGAACGCTCTACCACTAGGCTACCGTGACCGGTATATATAAAGAGAAGAGGAAATGTTTTAAAAATGTTTTTAAAATGTTTATTCTGAAATGTTTCGAAAAAACCTTTTTACAACACCAATAAAATGTTTTGAAAATGTTTTGTGCTACCTGGGTACACATCTGTGGAATATACCAAAGAGCGATATATGAAAATTGTCTCAATTGGCCCTTTAAAATGAATATCTTGATTTTTCTTTATATATAGCTTAAATTTGTACAGCTATATATGCGACCTTTATCGGTCATTTTCATTTCGATCAAAAGCCGTCATTTTAGAAATATGACATCATAAAAATCATGTTTTCCCGCCATTTTAGCATATCTTGTATAAAACTGCTTATTTTCAAGCAGTTTTTCTTCCAGAAAATATAGAGCGCAGCCTAAAACAAGTTTTATATTTTTACCAAATATGTATCTATTCAATACTAATTAATGAAAGAAAAATTATGTATGTTCTACACTGCGCTCTATGTTGCCCAAAAGAAAAAAAACATCAAGAAAATGGCATATTTTTGGCTTTTTTGTTAGATAGCAAAAATAGCTAGTGAGTGCATATAAATGTGAAAAATATATTGGAAATATTTCTAATATAATCTCTTCTACAAAACAAATATCAATTAAACATACTAGTATCTGAATGTCATTCTAAAATGTTGATTTTTAGGGGGCCAATGTTGGCTCTTATCATATATACTCCATTACCTACAGAAGGTCAAACTCCTTTCCTCGGGATCAAGATATAATGTTTTTGACATCTTCACCTTGGTGTTTGATCCACTTTTGCGATTTTTAAACAAAAATTGTCCTTAACTTTATCTTTTGAACGGTTTGTACTTGGGAACTTGTACATGTACTTCTGTTCAATTGTATTTATCTTGTGGCAGTTTCTTCCTTTGGGTACCAAAATCTTTTAAATGTTGACGTTGGCCTTTCAGTTTTACTATGAATTTTCAAAAATCTTTTGATTGAAATGAGAAGAAGAGGGTGCAGATTGGGTAATTACACAATTTGTAATATACCAAATTTTACTTTGCATTAAATTTAGACCAAGAATAAGAAATTGAATGCATTATTTCCATCATTTATTCCAAAGTAAGTAGTTAACAGTGTATCTATTTATGAATAGTAAATTGTCTTTAAACATTTTCCTGCAGAATCAAGGCAATTACCCTATGATGAAAATGAATATAGTGCCAATATGCACATCTTGTAATGATATATTTTTAAACCAAGTCCAAGAAGCACTTTTTGTTAGTGTTTAGAGCCTCCTTTTTAACAAAAATATTATATCGCAATTTTTTTAATATCATTTTGAATTCAGTCAGTCTTTACCATTTAAAAAAAATTCAAATGGCTTTCTTTGTTTAGATGTTAGAATTTTCATTTTTATCGTTATTTGTTACACTAATTAAATCAATCTTTTCCGTGGAATATAGCTTCAGATATCAATCTCTGTTGATATCTCTGCTTGTTACAATACTCAATTGCAGCGTATGTTCTCAAAACCAAAAAATGATTTCCTCAAAAAAAGAAAAAAATCAAAAAAATGTATCATTATAATTCATATTTAGAGAAGTTTACGTCACATGAGTCAATTGCTAAATTCGCAGAATCTACTAAGTCCTTTTAATTGGTGACAAGGGCCCGTGCTTCCCGTTTTTGCCACTCCATAAAAATAAAAGGAAACAACAAAACACACCATTCTGTTGGAATTTTACTTCTTTGTGTCTTTCCTAGCTATCAAAATGTGATTGTAAAAAAGTATATTATTTAAAGTCAGTTTTTATCAATTTTACTATTTTATATTTATTATTTATTTTTTTTTGTTGGGGGGGGGGGGGGTAAATAAAAATCGAAATGAATTTGCCCTCTCCTTTAGTCATCTTCTTTAAATTGAAACAAAAACGCATGACTTTGCATTTATTTACTACTATAACAAGTATATTGAATCTAATTCAGCAAAATCATCTCCATTGGGTCCTGCGATGATTTGTTTAATAATTAGCGTTTTTCTAGTGATTTGTAATCATTCACACATGGGTATATTTTTTTAATCATTCCGGATAAGCTTAACAAAAGTCACAAAGTTCTCCATGACTGTTCTCGATTGGGAGAATTTATCATCAAGAATAGAAAAAACTAAACAAAGAAACAAATATTCAAATAAAAGAAAAATAAAATCATAAATAAAAATTTTAAAAAAAATCTTTAATGACAATCTGAGGAATTTTTTTTTTAGCTGGACAAGGTTCTTTCCCAGCCACTCCCTTTCTGTACATCAAACCTATTATTGCTTACAAAAGTGAGTTTTCTTTAAGAAAGTAATACCTGATTCAATATTGTATGATTAAACATTAAATATTTCACTCAACCACCTAAACCCCCACCCTACCCCACTGGATCTACCTCTGTTTAATTTCTGTCCATACGCGTCGGTGGCAAATAGAAAGTGGGGAGGGGGGCTAAACCAACGAAAAAAGTTAACCCCAATTTTCAGTGCCTATAATGTATATATTTGCAAAAAACTAGGGGGGGGGGAGTCCCTTACCCTAGCGACCCCCCACCCCCCGACGCATATGCTATCGACTTACCGGTACTATGGTACAAGGTTTCTCTAACACCTTCCTGACGTCAACAGAAGCGAAACAGAAAATAATCCAGAGGAAAACCCCTGTATAGGCGTCCATCTCATCTCACGGCAGTCTCCAATAAATAACAAAAACATAAAAAGGACAACTTCATTTATCTGATCAAAACTCTTAAGTTTCGACATAATCAACAAAAGAATCTACTGTAAAGCGGATGAGTAGGACAGTTGTATCATAAACCAACAGGGTTACTATCAACGGAAGGGGCCGAGCGCCGGAAACCGTCTTATAAAGCGACCGGAACGGACGGAAAAGCACTCTAACCTTATCTCGACAACTGTGCA
>NW_026934728.1:0-61924 GCF_032062105.1 Saccostrea cuccullata | reverse complement strand
ATATTTCCTGGGGAAAAGTTTCTTCCTCGGGAATCATAAATTTGCTATTTTGCCTCATACCCATTTCATAACTGTATGCTATAGTACATGGATAGGAATTGCCTTGTCTGTCTGTCGATTTGCCACATGCATTTTTCCCTACTCTGTTACTTTACTTCAAGGATATATGAAAGCTATTGTTTTCTTCAAAGATAGCCAGAAAAATTTGCTGAAGAATCTTACCCAAGTCATTTGATGACATTTTCTTCAATTGATAAATTTAAATGTAGCATTATCATAAACATGACATTTATTTTAAAAATCTTAAGAATATGTCTAGTATGGTTTATTTCAATTTAATTTGAAAACTGTGTTTTTCACAGGTACCTGCTTTGAGTACTACTTTTGTGTATTTGGAGACAGTCCAGTTGTTCTTTAAACCAGAAGTGGAAATTTCAGTGCTTGTTAAATTTCTCCAGAAGTTATTGGATGATACATAGGAAGAAAATGATGGGGTCATCCTTATAGATTTTGAATAGTTTGGATACACATTATAGATTTTGAAAGCTTGAGTAGCCAAAATTTCAGGGTATTTCATATATGATCAACCCAAATGATATTTAATATGTATCAGGTTTTACTTGCAGGAATACACAAAATTCAGAGTAAATTTTAAGTGTTTGTTATCTTAGAAAAGATCAAAGTTCAAGGTCAACAGTGCTTTAGTTTTACCAAATATAACACTATTATAAAGACTAATTTCCTTTATACAGGTATAGCAAATAAATTCAGAATATGATTTGGGGAAACTGTGATTTTTTTCTTTTAAATCTTACCTTAATTTAGAACCATGATGTATACTTTGAGCAAGTAGATTTTTTTCAAGCATACAAAATTTCAAGGTCATTTTTGAATTTTGGAAGTGAATATAAAATATCAGGAAGCAGTCAAGCTTTGTAATTTTTTTGTTGTTGAATGTACTTAGTTATTGAGTAATATTAAATTTTAATATGCAATGAAATTAAAAATTATAAAATAATTAATGTTCTAATTTGTTGATTTTTAAAACTTTGTGTTCATTCATTTTGAGGTTGTTGCCATGACAATATGTCTGTCAAGAAAATGGCTCTGATATTCCTTTTTGTTCAGTTTGACCCTTGACCTTTGACATTGTGACCTCAAAATCTAAAGGGGTCCTCTACTTTTCAAGAAAACCAGTGTACTAAATTTCATGTCTGTCAAACAATGGGTCCTCACAGATTTTGAATGATTAAAATCTAAGTACTGGTATATCGAGAATTATAACCCTTGACCTTTGACCTTGTGAACTCCAAATTAAAAGGGGCCTATCTACTTATTAGTAGGTACCACTGTACTATGTTTATTATCTATCAAGCAAGTTTTTTTTTTAAGCTAAGAGAGAACACACTTGGTCTCCTGATTGACAAACAGGTACTAAGAAGTATGTGAATATCACCCTGCTCAAAGAAAATGTAAAATAATACAATTCTGGTATCCCCCCCCCCCAAATTAACCCCATTTAACCCCCTAAGAAATAATCATTGATTGAAAACAAAAATGTACAATATACTGGTATTTTTCAACAGCAAAATTTAAATTTTTGAAAATATTTAAATCAGCAAAATAACTCCTTGCTGAAGTTCAGGGATGAGAAAATTTGAAAATTCACAAAAAAAAATGTTCAACTTTAAGTAAAAAGTACAGCAAAATATTTGAGAGTCCAAAGACAGATTTTTTATATAATGTAGACAGACATGTTGTCTAATAATTGGTATGAGATTGAGTTGATTCTAAGCGTCACTTTCTGAGTTATAGGTTTTTGAAAAGTGAATATTTTCACCAGTTTTCAAAAATCTGGAAATATGCCAGATTTGTAACCTTTTTGCACTTAAACGAGGGCACAGTTTGTGATTATGAAAAATTTTCCAAAACAAGTGTATCTTGTTACTAAGAACCATATATGGATATTTTATATCATAATCAAGTAAAATGCTCAATTTTTAAATATAAAATCCTATAAAATTCCTGTTTTACCCTGCGTAAGGACCAAGAATTTATTTTTAGTAACAGTGTCGATTTAACCCCTAAAGTGAGACCACACTGAAAAAAATTTTGTGGCAAAATATTTCATATTACAGAAGAAATTTACACACAAAACATGAAGTTGATCAGAGAACCTTGCTCCCATAATCTTTTGCATGGTTTTCTCGTAGACATGCTCTTAACAGTAGTCTTGTGACGTAAAAAAAAACAAAAACTAAATACTTTTAAATCGGATTTTTTTAGTGTTTTAAATAACATTTTGCACTAAATTTCAAAAATGAAGTTTTGAAAAAATTTTTGCCAGGATTTCTTACGGAAAAGTTTCATTTAACTATTACGCTAATGATAACATATACTTTTGACCAGGTAACATGGCCTGGAAAATGTAAAATCGTTTTCTGAAAATGTAATACAGGCATATAATTATTATTTTGATGACTATACACATTTAAAAAAACACACTGCTCACATTGTTTTTCCATTTAAATATTTATGAAGTTTCAAGAGTTTTAGTTTTCTTCATTTTTTGGTACTTCTAAAAAACTTATATTTTAAAAAAAAAGGATTTGTTATGCATGAAGATGTTTTTACAAAAATCGGGAAATTATTGAATTAAATTTGGAAGATAACATTACTGGATATTAAAAACATTAACAGATATCTCGAAGTCGTGCCCAATTCCCCTCAAGATCAATTTTCTGCAGATCCACTGATATTTCACTGTATTTATTAAGTGGTCAATTAACAACGGATAAAACAAATCGTCAAAGAAATTGAATTTTTTTTTATCTTTGACACTGCCACCTTCTTTATATCTATTTCTATGGTTTGCATGTTTAAGCATTTTTATGATATTGAAGTTAGGTTTAAGGTAGTGGTATAGTACCATCGAGACCCAATCTGAAACCCAATCCATCCCAGGAAAAAAACCTGGATCTGCTCTTGGACGGTACTAACCTAAATTTGAAATTATATATATTTTTCTTACAAACAAAAAAGTGTTTCTGTGTTTCATTTTCATAGGATTTTCTACACGAGAAACAAATGACAACTTCTGACAAAATGTGAAGTTCTCAATGTTCAAAAATAACACTGCAACAATCATTTCTAAGCAATAATTTTTTGTTAAATAAATGGTCGAGGAACTGAGTTGATAATAAATCGTACCTGTTAATTTATTTGTTGGAAATGAACAAAGGGATTCTTTCTTAGTAATCCACAATTTTATACCTATCCTATTATGTTAACAGTTTTGCTTTATATACTGAAAAGAAAAATAAATGTAGGGTAAACTTTTTAGGTAAATTGGTAAAAGGTGGCGATTTTTAAAGAGATGACAGGACGAACAACCCGCTCAGAACATGACTCTGTTTTGCGTTAACTTCGTCGTCACGGTTGATTGAAAAACATTCAACGCTCTGAAAACGGGTTACAATTTTTATAATTGTAAATTTACAAGAAACTGTATAGCTCCCCGTTGTTGCCTTTTTCACTAGTTAGGCAATTCGAAAACCATGCAGACCCCATGGAACTTCCGTAAACTGTACCAAGATTGCAAGAAATGCATATAGTCTCTAAATATTGAACAACAATGTTTATACCTCATGTGCATCAAATGGTGCAACAAAATATTTTGACAAGCTCGTCGTCATGAAATTGCACGTGTTTATAGGTTTTTAAGTGTTTTCCCTACTTGACGTAATATAGTTTACCGTTGAGTAATTCTGAACTCTGATTTTGGTGCATAGAAACTAAATTTCTCATCTGACCAATTTCGTAGTTTTTCGGTCATGCGGTCAATTTTTTTTAAATATAATGCTACCCTGCGTTTCTTTTTCTTTTCAGTATAATTTAGGACAAAACTAGTCCTTAGCTTGAATTTATAGCAAAAGTACAGGTTTTTCTTATAATAATTCTATATCAGAACATTTCATCATGAGCAACAGGAGTCCACAATATGTACCGGAATCGAAATTGATAACTTGAATTATTTTGGTTAGTAGGAAATTCTACGTTTTGAACGAATTTTAATTATTCATTAAGGATATGTCCATATACACTAAGCAGATATGGAGTAAAAAGATAAGAGTTTTCAATTTTGTTCAGTGGTCTTCACTTCACAATAAAATCCGTAAATACGTCTATAACATTATTTTCACTGATCCCTCTCCCCTACGGGAAGAAAGAAACATTTAAACATCTAAGCCATCCTTTGCATGAATACATGAATCTTTGAACAATTTATATTCAGATTGTATTGAGGTTTTATATATAATTGTCAAATGCAAGAGAATCAGAATAAGTACTACTATTTGAAATTTTCTCACAGAAATCATGATTAAATTTCTCAGTATAATCTTGACATAAAATCTTCAAATATAAGAATCATGTATTATTGTCTTAAATGTTTATTATATCTTACCTACATTCGTCTTTTTATGTCTTTAAAGAATACATGTATTAATATTTTTTTTCTCATTTCCACTCATCTATTATTTGCATCAAAAACACACTCCTTATATAATCTTTTCAAGAAGGCTATTTTTATATCATACATTAAAAATTTAGAACAATCTAAATCTGTTCGATTTCAAATAAATAACATTATTTTAACCGATTATCATTATCACGGGTTATTGGCTTTGTGGAATATTTTCTCTCTGAAAAGTACATCCAGATGCCTTAAACCCAGAATACACAAAAACGCATTGTCCGGAATTTCAGAAATGTGGTCAATATACCCTTAAACAATACAGATTTGAGTTCTCTTTGCGCCCAAAAACATAGAAGCAGGGACAGATTTTTCAAAACAAATTCAACAATTTCAAATAAATTCATTTTCATCAGATTACTAATAGATCCCTGCCCTGACATAAAATACCTGACCCAGGAGCCACAGTTTCACAATATTTGAGAATGTATGTTTTATGGCTATAGCAATGCAATATTTTTTTGTCATTTATGCTCAAAAGCAAAAAAGAAATAATGCATTCTAACAATACGTATTTAAAAATTAATGAAATTTTCAAAGAATCAAGAAGACAATATCACTAAGTGATGGCATCACTAAGATTAAATTTGACCGTTTTATATTAGAAGCAAGGTCAGGTCAAGGTCATTACTTTTTCCCTGGACATTAAGAATAAAAAAAATTACTTACTTCGTGTGACCCCTACTCGTATTTCAAAAGATTGAATGTTTTTTTTTTTTTTTTGGGGGGGGGGGTGCATAAAAAGATACTTCTATATAGGGCCTATAAAAGGATATAACCAAATCGACATAAAGATACATTGAAGATACATAAAGATACAATTTTTAGATATTAGTTTTTTTATAGGCTTTAAATATTTAATTTTTCTCATTTTCACATATTGTAAAGTTGTCACATAAAGATACAAAATGAATCAAAAACAAAAATTTTTGATCGTTTACTAAGAGAGAAATAACACTTTTTTACGGATTTTTCCTCTAATCTGTACTTAGATTTGAAGCATTTAAAAGCCAACATAGTTCTAGTTTGTTTGAAAAATCTTATTTATTTGATATAGTTTGAAACTTTAGTCCCTTATTATTAATTTAACTTACATTTGAAAATTTCTTCAAGTCTTTGATTGGGTAAAGATAACTAATTCATTACTCTATGATAATTTTGAGAGGAAGAAAAGAAGATATTTTCTTACGCCACCATTCCGCCAAAAATATAGTCCCTGTTTGTTTTCAAACGACGTCTACCATTTCTCTTTAAAGTTGTAGAATTGTGATGAGGAAAGAAATATTTGGTCTTTTAAATCTCTTACACCTAAATATATAAGACATATAGCAAATAAACTTTGAATATTTCATCAAGTCAGAAACCAGAGAAGAATCCTACCTTAAATCTGTGATTATTTTGTCACAACTATTATGTATTAAAAATCAATTTGTGAAATATGATTTATTTTTAATAACACTGAACTTATATTCATACTGTTTTTTTTTACTATTAATGACCGAGTTTTAATTTATAACATTAAATGAAAAAGTACAATTTCACAAGGAATACTGTTAAATCACATTTTTTTGGGTTTGAGAAAAACTCTCGGTTCGTGGATATTTGAATTCATGGAAAGAATTGTTGAATAGTTATAAAAGTCCCCTTTACATTTCGTGGTGGACATAAATTTTTGCACGTTATGTCATGATAAGAAATAGCGAAAATTAACACCCATGAAACTTGGATTTTTACAGAACGTCTAAAACTAGAATCGATTAACGAATTGGTATGTACTGGGTCCTGCCTACACTGTCTTTGTTTTTAGGGTTCATTATTTAAAAATGCATTTTAGAGGAACTGAGATTTAATTCTAAAAGTGGTAATTCAATTAATACCCTTGGCCCCTTTTTTTACGGTGGAAATTCTTCAAAAGCATATTTTTGTTTTAAATTTTTTTATATTCTCAACAACCAAAATGAATTTTAATTACTACTACATGTATATTGAATTCCGGAAGTTCAAACAATTCTTATAAACCGAGACACAGAAGGCTTGTTGAATGCTCTTTTGTGATCTTGTTTCCATCAACTTTAGAGATACATATCATATCAAATTCTAAACACTATTTCACCAAAAAACACAAAACATTGGCAAAATGACCATTGAGAAAGAAGGGAGGGCCGTTGGAATGTAGATACATCTTGAATCATGTATCTTGATTATCCTTGCACCACGTATTACTCACTTTTATTTTAGTTTTTAACTGTCCTTGATGTTACATTTTAAAAATGAACAACCAGTATCAAACCCATTTAAACACATTTAATTGTAGACTGTGCGTCATTTTCATTGCCAATTTATTACAATTTGAAAACTTTGGACAAAATTTAACCAAACCGGAAGTGCCCTTGATCTTCGTCTGAGGCCAATTTTCGCGTCACACCACATTAAAGGAGTGTTAAATTGTCCCTAAATAATCTTAGAAACATGAAAACAAACGATTTCAATCGTATGAAAATGATAAGAAATTTCTACGGTGCTCTTGGCAGTCTAATGAATCATCCTTTAAGGGGTGCATTTACGTACTAAACGCCAAAGGATATTTACCAAAAGGCTTCTGTGTGATGATGCACTGTCAAATCCCTAGATATAGATCCCATTGAACACATTTGGGAGTTTTATAAGGAATGTCAAAGCCACCCCGCTTCACACAATTTCAACAGTTTGGAAAGATCTATGCAGTAGATGTGTCAATCTCCTATTCAAGGGTACATGTACATGGTATCCAACAGTAAAGGATGTCTTGCAGTAATTAAAGCGAGTGGTGGTCTTACTCCATAGAAATTTTTTTGCGTGAATTTTTATTTTGAGGGTACATTATTTTCTTGACACTTTGCTTAAAATTCTGACGAAAAACTTGAATGAAACTTACGCAACATGGAACTGAAATATCCATCGTTTACCATGAATTAAAGAAATTATTTATTGTATACATTTGTTCTAAAAAAAAAATTTAGGTAAACACTTAGAAATTTAGTTCAGTGTATTTATATTTAAAACGTAGATTTTATCTGGAACAAACTCTACACCCTTTTGAAAAGAGTAGGTAGCATGTAGAGTAAATTGTATAAGTATTTTCCATCAAAATGAAGAAAAATACGCAATCAGATTACAATTTTTTAATTCAGTTTCAGGTTAAGAAAACACTGCGTCAGTTTGACTTTTTAGAAGTTTTTGGACAGTATGTTGGTAAAAATGGAATGTACGCTGAAATCCGATACTTTCTCAAGTATTTTGTTAGAGCTGGTATATCATACACCTCTCGCCCCTCTTTCTCTTGATCCACGCCTTCGTCTTCCTGGCCACCTGCTTGCCACACGGCCATTCCTCGTTCTTTAAATGTTCCTTTTATCCATTAGAGAACACATGATTAAAATATGTAACAATCTATTATACGTGAATAAAGATTCCAGTCTAGAAAATACAAGTAATTTTAAAGATGTTTTCAAAGACTTCAATTGAAATGGAATTACATTGTTATAGATGTAGCAATATTAATATACTCTAAGTAGAAAAAATAAAGAGTATGACTGATAATGTAAATTCAATTTTTGGTAACGAATCATTTAATCAAATCGCAAGACTTTGCTTTATCTTTAGTTCGTTCTATCATAAACTGTCATGATATAACAATCTTCCTCAATTAAAACTGTATATTTTAAAAAAAATCTTCTATATATCGTGTAATTGGTAACAAGCAAACTAAGTACATTACATTATACTCACCTGGTACTGTATTATCCAGAATGAGTGCGATAAGAAATCCGGCAAAATTAGGGTTCCTTGTAAGCATCTTGAGTAAATTGTCAGCATCTACACTACCTTAAGTCAGATACAAATTCAATATTCACTATACAAGTTCATGATCGAGTATGTAGTTGATAATATATTCATCTTAAAATGCTACTGATTTGTTATCTGTTGTTTTAAATAACAAACGCTTTCATATAGCAATTTTTTTTGTCATGAAGAGTTTATACAGTTTATGTAACGATTATTTTTTTTTTTTTTTTTGATTATTGCATGTTATGATTAGAGTGATTGAAAAATATTTTCTAAAACCTATTAAATATTTGGTGAACGAAATATTATAAGACAGATAACAAAATAATCCTTCCAGTCTCACAGAGGTATTACATTTGGCATAGTAATATATGACTACCTGTATTGATGACGTCATCGCCTTTTATTTTTGACCAGTATGGTATGACAAGGCCCCACAGCATAGAAAGTCCAATAATTGCCAGATTTCTTGTAGAATTCATGTCGATGTATTGAAGATTTCCGAAAACAAGACCAATAAAAAATCCAATCCCCACCACCTGTAATCCGCCCACCACGGTAAATAGTGAAGACACTGGTGACTTTACACCAGAACACCAAGAACCATCAAAGAAGGTAAGTTGAAAATATGCTTTGTTTACATGTTCCTTTCATTATCAGTGACAATGTACAAAGGCATCCCCATATCTTGGAAAGATTTCTGAAATTTTACTAATTGTTGGGCCATTATTTACACACTGATCATAGTCACTCATATGGCAAAGTAAGGGGTTGATCCTTACGCCGCGGGTTCGAGTTCCATTGTGGGACATGGAGACCGGTCCTTCGAATGAGACCGTATACACCGAGACGCCGTGTCCTCGGTAGGTGCTGCCACGTAAAAGATCCCTCCCTGCTCAATGGCCCCGAGTGCTAGGTATTTGACAACATTTGCAGCTCTCCATTGGCAAGTGATGGCGTCTCCATATGAGTGAAACTTTTCCGAGAGGGGCGTTAAACAACATACAATCAATCTAAAGATAGAAAAAATATGTTTTGATATTTCATCGTACGTAGGCTGTGCTCACATTTCATTTTTTTGCTGAAGGCAGTGAAATACGTTTGTTCTCTACAAAATTCAAGAACATTACATTTTCTCAAAGCATATTTTCTAATATCTGGATTATTAAAGAGAAATTTCATTACAGAGAATGAAAGTTATCAGTTAATTGATATAAGGACAGGGCTATTTTATGCATAAAGTGAACTTAGTTCTTTCTTGTTTTTCTTTTTATATATGTCAGGTTTGTTGAGTAAACTTGACAATAGATATACGAGGGTTGTTAGTAAAGTTCGCAGGCACATTGATTTACGGAAAATCTATTGTGTACTGTGAAGTATTACTATGTCTGAATAAATTGCTACGGTTACCTTTTGTTTATTATTATGTAAAAAATCAAGGTCCATGTGCTATATGAAAAAAATACAGCGATTTTTACAACGCTGTCATAGCATTCACGGAGCAACTACTTGACATTAATTGACGTTGATTGACGTGACAACCAGATTTTCTCTGCTTTTATTCTTTTGTAAATTAAAAACCGATTACATTTACCTCAGTTCTAACTCTATTGACTTAAACTTTTTAGATACAATTATGTACGCAGTGATTATATAGATACATTTCAATAATGCAGAGTATGTACTTTCATCTTCCTTTTATTATTATGTATCCGAGTGAGAAACACAATCCCACACATATAAACAAAATCAAATGTAACAATTTTTTCCTTTCTACACAATAATACATGTACTGCTTTTTCTGTTAGTTACATGTATGCATTTTTTTTTATCAGCAATAGCTGCAACTTTTAATACTTACATGTACCTTTAAATGATAAAAAAAATATTGATCCCTATTCTTTCACTGAATCAATTACTAAATGATCGTTTTGCTATATAATTTTAAAATATTCAATTTGAGCATTGTACAAATGTTTGTACGGTGGCAAAGGCATTTATAAATTCTGTTATTTTCACATGAACTTATCAAACAAATTTCTTAATCCGAATTCTTATTATCAAGATCTCAAGTTAAAAAAATGAGCGAATGTCAAACTGCACAAATAGTAACTTAAACATATATATTTGTAAAAATAATGCATGGCTTGTTAATTAAATCTATCTATATCAATCTTGAAATGAATGTGCATTCTTATGGACATGGTATGACATTAATAAGATGGGTTTTTTTTTATATAAGAATTACCTTCAGATTTTAAATAACAAACAGACACTGATATTCCAACACTTCCTTTGAATTCTAAAACATCCTACTAAAATGAAAATTATGAGAGAATTGAGTTTTGTAAAATACCAAACATTTCTGTCGAATGAATCGGAAACACAAAAACTATAATGATTAGTCTTTGGAATGACTTATCAGTTTAGGAATTATAGCAATGTAGATAAGTTACATGGAAGATTAGACTAGAACAGTTTAATAATTCTCAAATGTATTCTTGAAATCTCCAGCTTAAATGCACTTCAACCAAATTATAATACTCTAACACTTATTTTTGTTTTGTTTTTTATTATATACCACCATTAATATGCCACCATACGTGTACTCTTTTCACGTGCATGTGGAGATTTTGCCTCCCAGTTGATTCAATAAACAAGAGCATGCTGTACAATTTAAAAAACGAAGCAAGCTCCTGATACACAAGTCTTAAGGCCACCTTAAAAAACTTGTCCTGATGCCCTATCCCGACCGATTGTCTAAAATGTCCCGACTCAAAACTTTTTTCATGCCAGAACACTATAATTTTTTTCTCTTTATACACCTTATCCCGTCAACAAATATGTTAAACTTGTCTAGAAAAAAGATTTTCCCACCTACCTATCAACTCAATGATTTTACCCTGAGTTAAGAGATAGTACAGAAATTATTTTAAAGATCGTCATAATGACCTTCGATCCTGATATTTAAAGTCTTAAACTTTTTTGGCCAAGTATATCTTTAGTTTCTACATTCATAGCTTAATTAAAATTCAGATCAAAAAATGGGGGTCAATAAGCTTCTTTCGGAGCTACAGTACATTTAATATGACCTTTTTGCACTGAAATTTGTGTCTTAATTAAAAATTAAATTTTTAACGTTTTCCCTCCAATATTTTTATCCAATTAAATCATGAAACAATATAAACTCTAAGTTTGTTTTAAAAAAGACACTTCAAAATTGTGACTAAGAAAAAGTTTCAAATTGCTTCGCATAATCAATTATTTAACCTTTCTGCACTAATAAAAAGTGTTTTTTCTGGCATTGAAAATTTAATAAGCAAGAAAATTATTTTAAAGTCTTAAACTTTTCCCGATTTTAAGCAAATAGGTCAAATTTATCTTGAATATTTAGAAAAGAACATCAAAAATAGGTGTATATGATGTAAAGTTTTAGATATTACTACAAAAGTGTCAATGTACCGTTAAAACTGGGTCAATTTTTTCACGGATTTTCAGAAAATATTAACTATATTAGTCACAGTTTGTTGATAGAATTAATAAGAAATAATTTAATAGATATTTCAGAACGAGCATAACACATTTCACTGCAAAAAACAGCTTTGTGTGCAACCAGGATGGAAAAATATGAATCTAAAATTAACAGTACTGTTATAGTTCAAAATGGAAAAAAACATCATTTTCGTCTAAAAAAAAACCTTCCGCCACAAAATATAGTCCCTAGCTTAATTCTAATTGAATGGAATTTTATAATCGCGGGTTTTTCATTGAATGTAGTTTAATTTGCACTGTAGAACTCATATTCAATGTTACAACTTAAGAATTTTATAAATAAAGGACCTGACCAAAATACGCTCAAAATATCAGGATCGAACGTCCTTAAGGTATGATTCTTCTCTGATTTCTGACTAGATGGAATAATCAAAGTACATTTGTTGATATGTCTTGTATGTTTAGATGTAAGAGATTTGAAAGACCATATTTTTTTTCCCTCTTCACAATTATACAACTTTAAAATGAAATGATAGACTGCGTTTAAAAACTAGCAGGGACGATATTATTGGCGGAATGGTGGCGTATGAAAATATCTTCTTTTCTGCTTCTCAAAATTATTATAGAACATTGAATTTAGTTATTATTTTTACGCAATCAAAGACTAGATGAAATTTTCAAATGTAAGTTAAGTTATTAATAAGGGACTAAAGTTTTAAAATATATCAAATAAATAAGATTTTTCACACATACTAGAACTATGTTAGCTTTTAAATGCTTAAAATCTAAGTACAGATTTGAGCCAAAAATCCGTAAAAAGTGTTATTTCTCTCTAAGTAAACGATCAAAACTTTTAGTTTTTATATCATTTTGTACCTTGATGTGACAACTTTACTATATATGAAAATTAGAAAAAGTAAAATATAGGAAGCGTATAAAAATAACTAATAAATCCTAAAAATTTAAGAAAAGTAGAGGAAATTCGGATTAGGAAATATCGATTTTATTTAAATTATCCTTGTCAATTTTCTAATACTATCTTATAGGCCCTATATGGTAGTATCTTTTTATGCAAAAAGAAAAACATTCAATCTTTTGAATAACAAGTAGGGATTGCATGATTGAAAACAGTATTTTTTTTTTATTCTTAATGTCCAAGAAAAAGGTAATGACCTTCACCTGACCTTGCCTCTAAAATTAAGCGGCCAAATCTAATCTCACTGAGACCATCACTTAGTGATGTAGTCCTCTTCATTCCGTGAAAATTTCATTAATTTTTAAAAATACAGGAAATGTGAGAAGAATCCTACCTTAAGTCAAATGCTGACTGACTGACGTTTTCTATACTAATTGATATGCCATTTCTTACATCCTTGTCTACAGATTTCTCGATATTTCATTATCATGACAGGGCCCCCTGGCCATTCAAGCATAAGCACAGACTTTTTTCGTTATCTTTTATTTTCAATAGATTTAAGATACCAATGGACACAATATATATTTTAAAATTAATTTTAAACCATCAACAAATATAAAAATAAGAAATTGTTATAACACCATAACGTTTTAAAAGTTCAAAGTTTTGATTGATTGATTAATAGTATACTGTATAACGTCCCTCTCCAGAATATTTCACTGATATGGAGACGTCACCATTGCCGATGAAGGGCTGCAAATTTAGGCCTATGCTCGGCACTTACGGCCTTTGAGCAGGGAGGGATCATAAAAATACGTGCTTGTATGGCCGTAGGAACCAGGTGGGGGGGGGGGATCAAGGAATTTTTGGTATACCTAGTTGATAGTGCCCCCAGCTGAAAATATATGCTGTAAAACCAGAAAAATTGGCGCATACGTTTTTTAGCGCAAACTCAAGTGGGTAAGCATTGGAAATGAATAAATGTGATATTGTTTTTGTATCCACGTCCGTATTTGACTTTTTGGTTAGTGAAGCATGGAAAATGCACAATAGCACTCCCGTTTATAAGTAAATTACCGTGGTGTTGAAATCGCATGGGCGTGGCACAATGTTAAATTTTATTTTAATTTTATTTTGAATAAAAGAAATGGGCGCATTTTATTCAGATTAAAACAATGCATGCATCGACAGAAAGTTACTTGGATAAACGGTAATCATAAACAGGTATTGTCTGCAAGCTAAATCGCCATGCTTGATTGCATTGTACCTCGAGGCGATAGATGATTGACACGCCGAGAAGCCAAATATTGAAGGTGCTAATATATAATTTATATTGCATGTAGTTGAGTGTAACAATGAAAATTCTCACCCAAAGAAAACCATTGTCAACCGAGGCTACATGCTATATTTATCATATTATACTTAGTGTTATATACAAATACATATAAGAGTGAACCGTACGCGCATAAATTCTGCGCAGTCGCTATTTTTTGGAATATCATCCGTCGTCAAGCACTGTTGACTGTTGCCACGCTGGAGGGCGTGGCTTCATTATTCAGCGGGTAATAGTGTTTTTTTAACAAATGTTTCTCGAGCAATCAGATTCAACTAATTTACATGAAAGTATAATATTGATAAATATCGGATAACACCTAACAATAGTTTGATAAAATTTTAATTTTACAGAACTATCTCGATCGATCCTACCATGAACAGTGCTAGTATGTATATAAAATCCAACGACCTTTCGATATTACGTAATCACGCGTCCCGGTTTACATGTGCGAATGTGAAAGAAACTATTTAGAAATCTGTTAGCGCACGGTAAAATTAAGCATTCAGGGGCTCTAGCACCAAAGGTGCTAAAATTAGTAGTGCATCAGATATTCTCGTTTTATAGTATTTGTGCCCCCCCCCCTCCCCGCCCTCCTAACGAAATTGCTTCCTATGGCTCTTTGTCCCGTAGAAAAATTATAAATCATATTTTAGGAAAAAAAAATGTGTATTTTAAACTTACAAGGTTGAGAAAATTTTTGGCAGAGTCGTAAGAATTGATGAAATGGTCACTTGCTTGTAAAAATTAACAATACATGTCAAACATGTTTGTGTTGTTCACTCAAAATACTCACTGTTGCAATCTTATCATCGTGCTTTACAACATATCTTATGTCCTATGTTCAATTCTAGTGCAACATGAGAAAGATTAAAACGCACAGCAGTTTCAACTATCTCTATTTTTCAGGGACACTAACATTTCCGTCTCACAATTTAAAGCAAGAAGCTCGATCGAGTAATCATTTTACGATAAAAGGATAGATATCCTTTCCTTTATTGATGGTGGCACGAAGACGTTACTAACCACAAAAAGTGACGAAAATACATATAGGTGCCACGCTTTACAAAAAGCGCTTCATTATAAATTTACTGGCGTGAAGCGTTGTAGTTCACATATCTCATGATTCTTCAAAATATAAATTCATTTTATTTCTTATTTAAACATTATTTTCTTGATGAGTTCCTACAATTTTTGCAATTCAATTGTCATATTTAAAGCAAAACCATTTGCACTATAGTTTTGATGTCAAGTGCGGTATTATGACGTAACAATGGAGATATGCATGCTCATCCATGGTAGTTCATGAGAAAATGAACAGTCTTCCTGTTTGCAAAAAATGCATATAGAAATGTAAATATTGTCATTATCCTCTGTTTCAGGTGACAGTTTGGATGTTCACAATGGAATGAAATTCAGTACCAAAGACCAGGACAACGACGCCTGGAATGATGTTAATTGTGCTGCTGATTACCACGGAGCCTGGTGGTACAATAATTGTTTCAACTCAAACCTTAACGGAGAGTACGGACAGGCTGGTGTGTCTGGTGGTATATATTCGGTATGGAAGTCCTGGCCATTGGAGATACAGGAATCTCTACAGAAGACAGTGTTGATGATCAGACACAGAACCTGAGTCAGAATGTGATCAGGCCTAACGTTAGGCTGCACGGGAAGTATACTGAAGCTCTATTAACTATGATGATAACTATACACAAGTGCAAAAACAAAATTTGATGTATTATCTATCCTGAATTATAATAACGAAATTGTTCTGAGTGCTGAAGGTAACCGCTTTTTTTATTAAACAAATGTGATTTTCGATGAAACCTATTAAAGAAATTTAGATGAAAGTAAAATATTGTTAGTTAGGTGCAGATAAGGGTTTGGCGTGGTCAAAATGTTGCTAGGGAGCACAGCTTCTAATTTGAATTTAAGACCAAGGACATCTGCACAATATCAACAACATTATATGGAATAAGTATCTTGTACCATAGTTTTGTAAAATTAGCAGTATTTTAGTCTTTTACATGTCAGAATTTTGAATGATTCGTATTATTAAAAAATTGTGCTCGTAAATCAAGAATAGACTATATGCAATTTAAAATTGAATTATTTAAAAACGTTTTTATTGAATAAAACGGGGTTTTTTTTGGTTTGTTATAAATACACACATATTTGAATCGTTTAAGCGATACTAACAATGAAACCAATACTAAAATTATGTCTCACTGGTCAGAAACATAATTTTAGAAAAAAAAAACCGAGCAATTTCTGTACTTGTTTATCATTTGTCAAAGTTTAAAACGCATGTTCTCAATTGATAATGATCATTCAAGTTTTTAAGGATTGTTTGGGGTCAATTTCAATATATCTAGTCGTTGTTCATATGTTTTTCAAATTTTAATAAATATTTTATATTTCTTTTTCATTCGTAATTTTAAGTTGCATAAATAAAAAAAATCATTGATTCATCAAATTTAGCAAACATCAATCACAGTTACAATACCATATAAATGTAGTGCAAGAAAAACTTTTTTATGTGTAATTTATTAAAACAATGTCGAGAAGAATATATTTTGTAACTTTATTGTGATAATCTAGTGTATTACAAACAGTAATGTTCTTTTTCTTAAATTTAATGTCGTGCTATTCAGACATTGTAATGTGTAAAAAGTCTGTGTTGAATTGGGTTTAAAAATCCAATTTTTTTTAATGATATAAGTTTTTTAAGTAAGATGAAGAAATGAAGAAAACTAACAGTGGTTAGCCTCATAGATATGGTAAACAAAATAAAATAAATCCTGAGCAGGGTAAAATTACAGACCCTGAAAATACTAGATGCGGGATCAGGAAAAAAAGAAAGATTTTAAAGCAGATGTGACATTACTTTTAGATAAACATTCGTAAAACATTCTTTCGTTTGAGTACTAGCCCATTTTATGTACTAAAAGATATATGATAACTATATTGTAAATTTCTTAAATGTTGTGCTTTTTGTAATAAAATCATAAATACTTTGTATGTTGCCTTTTCTTTGGAGTCACCCTGTCAGTGACACATGAGGAGAGGATTCTTTATCTGTTAACGATATTAAGGGCTTATCATATTTAACGGTATATATTTAGAGACACAATCAGGGTACGTCACAAGACTACTGACTTAAGAGCATGTCTACGAGAAAACCATGCAAGAGGTTATGGGAGCAAGGTTCTCGGATCAACTTCATGTTTTGTATGTAAATTTCTTCTATAATATGAAATATTTTGCCACAATTTTTTTTTCAGTGTGGTCTCACTTAAGGGGTTAAATCGACACTGTTACTAAAAATAGAATTCTTGGTCCTTATGCAGGGTGAAAACAGGAATTTTATAGGATTTTATATTTAAAAATTCAGCATTTTACTTGATAATGATTTAATATATCCATATATGGTTGAAAGTAACAAGATACACTTGTTTCGGAAAATTTTTCATAATCACAAACTTTGCCCTCGTTTAAGTGCAAAAAGGTCACAAATCTGGCATATTTCCAGATTTTTGAAAACTGGTGAAAATATTCACTTTTCAAAAACCTATTACTCAGAAAGTGACGCTTAGAATCAACTCAATCTCATACCAATTATTAGACAACATGTCTGTCTACATTATATAAAAAATCTGTCTTTGGACTCTCAAATATCTTGCTGTACTTTTTACTTAAAGTTGGACATTTTTTTGTGAAATTTCAAATTTTCTCATCCCTGAACTTCAGCAAGGAGTTATTTTGCTGATTGAAATATTTTCAAAAATTTAAATTTTGCTGTTGAAAAATACCAGTATATTGTACATTTTTGTTTTCAATCAATAATTATTTCTTAGGGGGATTAAATGGGGTTAATTTGCGGGGGGGGGGGTTACCAGAATTGTATTATTTTACATTTTCTTTGCGCAGGGTGATATTCACATACTGCTTAGTACCTGTTTGTCAATCAGTAGACCAAGTGTGTTCTCTCTTATCTTATAAAAAAAAAAAACATTTGCTTGATAGATAATAAACATAGTACAGTGGTACCTACTAATAAGTAGATGGCCCCTTTTAATTTGGAGTTCACAAGGTCAAAGGTCAAGGGTTATAATTCTCGATATACCAGTATGTAGATTTTAATCATTCAAAATCTTGAGGACCCTTTGCTTGACAGACATCAAATTTAGTACACTGGTTTCTTGAAAAGTAGAGGACCCCTTTAGATTTTGAGGTCACAATGTCAAAGGTCAAGGGTCAAACTAAACAAAAAGGAATATCAGAGCCATTTTCTTGACAGACATATTGTCATGGCAACAAACTCAAAATGAATGAACACGAAGTTTTAAAAATCAACAAATTAAAACATTTATAATTTTTAATTTCATTGCAGATTAAAATTTTAATATTACTCAATAACTAAGTACATTCAACAACAAAAAAATTACAATGCTTGACTGCTTCCTGATATTTTATATTCACTTCCAAAATTAAAATGACCTTGAAATTTTGTATGCTTGAAAAAAAATCTACTTGCTCAAGTGTACATCATGGTTCTAAATTAAGGTAAGATTTAAAAGAAAAAAATCACAGTTTCCCCAAATCATATTCTGAATTATTTGCTATACCTGTTTACAGGAAATTAGTCTTTACAATAGTGTTATATTTAGTAAAACTAAAGCACTGTTGACCTTGAACTTTGATCTTTTCTAACATAACAAACACTTAAAATTTACTCTGAATTTTTGTGTATTCCTGCAAGTGAAACCTGATACATATTAAATATCAAGATATTAACAATGTTTAAGTACACGTACCAATAAAATCGTATAAGTTAACATATATGAAATACCCTGAAATTTTGGCTACTAAACAAGCTTCTTCAATCATAAACTGTCTTTTTTTCTTCATGTTTGGTACACCATTTGGGATCATCTTGAGGTCTCAAGCTTTCAAAATCTATAAGGTGTATCCAAACTATTCTGTTCAGTATGACCCCATTTTCTTCCTATGTAGCATCCAATAACTTCTGGAGAAAATTCAACAAGCACTGAAATTTCCACTTCTGGTTTAAAGAACAACTGGACTGTCTCCAAATACACAAAAGTAGTACTCAAAGTATGTACCTGTCAAAAAGGACAGTTTTCAAATTAAATTGAAATAAACCATACTAAACATATTCTTACATTTTTAATATAAATGTCATGTTTATGATAATGCTACATTTATATTTTTCAATTGAAGAAAATGTCATCAAATGACTTAGGTAAGATTCTTCACAAATTTTTCTTGCTATCTTTGAAGAAAACAATAGCTTCATATATCATTGAAGTAAAGTAACAGAGTAGGGAAAAATGCATGTGGCAAATCGACAGACAGACAAGGCAATTCCTATCCATGTACTATAGCATACAGTTATGAAATGGGTATGAGGGAAATAGCAAATTCATGATTCCCCGAGGGAGGAAACTATTTCCCGGAGGAAATAGTTCTCTGCTGAGGGGAACTTTAAATTTACTATTTCCCGAGTTCCAATTCCATAACTTTTTTATCATACCGAAACAATGATAGGCGATTTAAATTTTCTTAACCAGATATTCTGACATTTTAAAAAAAACTGTAGAGGCATAATTACAAATGCATGCGGTTTAACACTTGTATGATAAGTGAAGCATTGTGTCCTTAAACAATTAAATTATTTTTTAAAAGTATTTTTACTGACATTTCGAAGAATTATCGTCGGCTTTTTTTGCTAGAATTCTAGTATGATTTTGACATCGCACGTCAAAATGTTTTGACGTCATAGCTACATTGCTAATAACATGACGTCACAGACTCGAGATTCCTTGAACGCTCCACCCAATGAACACTTTGATTGGTTAAAATTACTAATAAATATTCATGAGGGAGTAGTCCCAGGGAGTAGCTCTGATTTTCCAGGGAGTAGTCTTCAGATGAGGGCAATAGTCACTTCTCAAGGAAATAGAGATTTTTTTATGGTATTAATTTATACAGAGTAATTACAGTAGAGGTATGATAATATAACATATCTTTACCATTTTCTCAGCAGTGGTAAGTAATTGGTAATGCTAATGCTGCATCTGCATTGTCTCTCCTCTTCTTATTTCTGGATTCTGATCACAAAGCTACATTGGAAACCCTATGTAGTAATTCTTTATAGCTCCACAGCTGAAAATCCCATTGTATAGCCCAGCCCTAACCAGGGAAATGAATTTGAATAATCTGAAATTGCACGAGAAATATAAGAATGAAAGGAAATATTCGTTACAAAGTATAATTTCCCAGACTTATATTATAATATTAGTTATGTTTTAAACACAAACCTGTCAAGGAACATATGATGACCTTTCATTTGAAAAGTCTGCACAAGTATTTGACAACTCTTTTTCCTTTAATCATATATGAAAAGCCAAAAATCATAACTGTAGCCATCTTCATAACATTTCATAAATACATGTATCTGAAAAAAATATTTTGTTTAATGAGATTCTTTATAATCATGCAGCCCACATATGAGGCAATAATGGTGATTTAATTGACAGTGAAGACCCACCTATCCAATTCATAATGTACCCTATTAGTAAACAGTCTTTGAAAACCCTGGACCTATTCAACTTTTCATTCCCTCTTCATCACCCCACAAAGGCTACTTATGCTATTTATAATTCTGCAGATGTGAATATTTTGCAATATTGTTGAATTTATACAGATGTAATGGTTTGGGCCGTGGATATCGGCCTGGATAGCTCAGTAGGTAGAGCACCTGACTAGAGATACAGGGGTCCCGGGTTCGATTCCCGGTCCAGCCATACATTTTCTCCTTTCCTGTTACAGATTTGGTGCCGTTGACCACCCCTGGAGGTGAAAGTCCTGCCAGGGGCAATAAGAACTTGGGTTGTGTCTTCGAGGGCGAAGACCATTTAAGGAGGGAGGAATGTAATGGTTAGGGCCGTGGATATCGGCCTGGATAGCTCAGTTGGTAGAGCACCTGACTAGAGATGCAGGGGTCCCGGGTTCGATTCCCGGTCCAGCCATGCATTTTCTCCTTTCCTGTTACAGATTTGGTGCCGTTGACCACCCCTGGAATTGCTGGTGAAAGTCCTGCCAGGGGCAATAAGAACTTGGGTTGTGTCTTCGAGGGCGAAGACCATTTAAGGAGGGAGGAATGTAATGGTTAGGGCTGTGGATATCGGCCTGGATAGCTCAGTTGGTAGAGCACCTGACTAGAGATACAGGGGTCCCGGGTTCGATTCCCGGTCCAGCCATACATTTTCTCCTTTCCTGTTACAGATTTGGTGCCGTTGACCACCCCTGGAATTGCAGGTGAAAGTCCTGCCAGGGGCAAATAAGAACTTGGGTTGTGTCTTCGAGGGCGAAGACCATTTAAGGAGGGAGGAATGTAATGGTTTGGGCCGTGGATATCGGCCTGGATAGCTCAGTAGGTAGAGCACCTGACTAGAGATACAGGGGTCCCGGGTTCGATTCCCGGTTCAGCCATGCATTTTCTCCTTTCCTGTTACACAGATATTTTTATTGCTACATGTACAAGTACCAACCTTGAGATTTCTCTTGACAGGTTTGCTAGGTATATATTCAGGTCCAGTACAATCACTAGATTTAGCTACGTAGGTAATTTTTATAGAAATAAATTACTTTGGTAGCTAAATAAAGCTACTTCAGGTAGGTGAATAAAGCTAACTAAGTAGGTAAATCAAACTACGTATGTAGCTAAATATAGTGATTGTACCAGGCCTGATAGTGTCTTGTAAAAAATCTTCTCTTGTCCATAATCAAGTCCCCATCAAAATTGTTTATTTATTTATTTTTTACATATCAATAAGCCTTTTTATAAGGTACATAGTATTATAAACCAAGATCCACCTACCTGTTTCTTTTTCAAATTCAAACATTGTTGATTCGGTATCATCATCACTACATCCGTCTTGCTACCAAATGAACGTTCGCTGTCAGAATCATATTCATCAAAATCAGAGCCAGAATCTGAAGACTCGTTGACAATTCACGCACCTGGATCTTTTTCCGAGGACGTACAATACGGTAACAAAACGTCTCAGGATGCCACAATGTTTACACGTGGTTACGGAACCGTACATCGATCCCGATGGTTTTCATAATTTTTATGCATTTATACATAGGCCACTAGTATATACGTAACAAATTACTTTCACAGGAGGGACAGTTTTCTTCAAATCACAGATAATTTATGCCTAAAACGATTAGATGACAGACATCTGTTTATAAACTGGGAAGGTATAATGCCCTGATAGTATAATGCCCTGATTGACCTGATTTCATATATATGCTGAAATAAAGAGTTTTTATGCACATTAACAATATTATTTTTATTGGAAATGATGAATATTATCATTTTCTTTAAGAACCATGAAGAAATTGCAGAATCAAAATATTTTTGTATGTTTTATTTGACTTAGAAATTTGACAGGGGTATAATGTCCTGATTTTGGGGTATAATGACCTGATGACCTGATAGTATAAAAACCTCTAATAAACACAATTTAAGATTATTTAAATATTGATATTTGATAAAATATCTTTTAAGAGTGATCTATGAAGTTAGTTTAATTATAAGTCTGGGTGAAAAAGTGTTTAATATATTGCCCAAAATCACTTTTGAAGTTTGTAGGGGGTATAATGTCCTGATTTCTGAATGCCCTGATTGACCTGATTTACGTGTAAACATAGACATAGTGATAAAAATGCATATTATCACCTTAAATATTACATTTTATTGAGGGAATTATTGATTACATATGGTGATTCTACAGTGTATACTAGTATTACGTACTCTTTTTATTATTAAGAATTTTATTAGTTAAGAAAAGGTAATGACCTAGCAAGCTGATATTTTGAAATGACCAAAGACTCATCTGATGGCCTGATATTTTGGAATGTCTTGATTGTTTAATATCAACATAATCTTAACAAAATCTCAGTTGCTGCATTTTAAAATAATTATTAACCTCAATTTCATTTTCCATACATGATCCCATTTTATATATATATTACAATAAAATATGTTCAATTCCATGCATGCATCTAAAATCCTGATACAATATATTTCGAAGAAAAAAATCAAATGGTATAATTTGTTTTCAAAACATTATCATTTTTTATTTGTTCATTAAACAACCTTATTTGTAATTTAGCACCTAAATATTTGCAACAATTTAAGAAGAAATTTATTTTGAAATGACCTGATATATACAAATGTATTTCTACTTATTACAATGTTTTACCCTACTTCAAATATCAATCCACCAGATATAGCAGAGATATTTTTAGTGGTTCTAAAAAAAATGAAAAAAAATCGGCATGCAGCTATCTAATTTAATTTATTGTATTTAGACAGATATTTTAAAAAGTTTTCGCTTTTCTAAGGGTCATGACCCACTATATAACTTTATTTCTTTAATTTATACGAATTAATTAAAACAAAAGTATATTATTTAGTATTTCAAAGAAATAATTTTTTTATGCAATATATAACTTCAAGTTCAGCATAGGAAATGTTATGTTTAGAAAGAACTGAACTTAAAATTAGGAATGCATAATTACACATACTGAATTAAAGCTTTGTATCAAATATTTTTCATTTTTTCTCAAATAAACAAATTAACAATATTTCAATAAACATGCCTTAGAGGAATCTTAATTATTTTTTTTTAAAGTTTATTAGATTGTTTTATTTGTAATACATAGTTTTGAGACAAAAATCAAAATTTCATTTTATAAGTATATAAAATCAAATGTTTAATTATTTAACAATTTTGTCTTTTTTGAAATATGTTATAGTTATAGATTCTGTCGGGTTTGTTTACGCAATCAGCAGAACATTGTTGACTGGGATTACACAGGTGTTGATTACAGAAGCCATATAGGGGAGGTAGTAAAAGGGGGTATGTGGTCTATGTCCCTTTGACACTTTCAGACATAATAAACAAGCAACGATATGTACACAAACAGTGTACATAATATTTTTTTAATTAATCAATTTATTTTGTTGTATATTGTCAACAGACGTACTTCATTCATTTGATGTTTTATTGAAAAATATAGAAATTTGTCCATAAACATGTGAATGCTCGTAACTTTTAAAACAACAAACGAATAAAAATTTTTAAAATCATAAATTACAACCTATCTTTACCCACAATTTTAAAATCTTTAGTTACCTCAAGGCTTATCTAAAATATCTGCATTTTCCCTACTTTTGAACATTAATCAAAAAATACTATTTTGGCAATACTGCGGCCAGTATATCAAATTATCATTGTTCTTAAAAATTATTTCTTATAAATTTCTCTAAAACAATCAAAAGTTTCTTCAAAGATTTTGCATTATGTTATTGCATAGATAAATCTTAAGTTTGCACAAAATACTAAAATACTGGCTTAGAGTACTGAAGCGAAACTGTAATCGAGATCAAATAATCCTTTCGTTTCTCGGTAGTTGCATTGTGATAACTTCCTGTCTCTTTTGTACCCTTCGGTTCTCCGCAGGTCATGTGACCTGGAGTGTATATAAATACGGAGACAATTGGGTTGATGGGAGAGTCTGTTGTTGACGGCTGATGAGAGAAGATCGCCAGAACAGAAGTCAAAGGTGTAGGTACTTCAAGGGAAACCTTGGTGAAATAAAGTCTTACGTGTCTGAAATAGACTTTCGAGGCTTTGGTTTGTTTTTATATTGTACCTTGATACACTTTGACTGAAGATAAAAAGCGGACGCGCTTCAGTCTTTGGAAGGCGCACGCGCTCCCGAGAAACGAAGGCGTTAGTGTATATATTATTAATTTAAATTTGTGATTGGGAAATTTGATTATTCTTAAATTGTTCAGATAGAACAGCCGAATCCCATATAAGAACCCGAAAACGTTACATAAATTTGGTGGCAGCGCGGTGGGATTCGGCAAATAATCGAAGTAATATAAATTTTAAATTGACAAGTTTTTAATTGTGTTTTATTTGCCTTTGTAAATTAACGTGTGCAATGGAGGAAATGATAAATGAGGAGATATCATTTCTCGAAAGGAGCTGTGAGCGACTGCGCCTTGAATTAGAAAAGCAGTCTACACCAGCTGCTACAGATAGACCCATGCGCGATTCAGGCATTGCGACAATGGCTGGTGGAAGCGCACAACAAGGGTTCCATCTTGGAGAAGATGCAGATGGTGTTACGATGAGAAGAAAAACGGCGCAACGAAATTCTGCTTCTGGGACGAGTACACCCCCCTTGACAACAGATAATACTGCGAGTGCGCAACAGTATGAAGCGATTGCGCCACGGCCTAGCAGTGAAACGCCGCGCCTGATATCAAAAGCGCATCCGCATCCAGTTCATTTGCTGTGTAACACTCTTGCGCATTCTCCGTTTGAACTTCCACGGAGTGTGCAATTGCAAGAACCATCGAAAGAGCAAAATGAAATAAGGCCTCCTGCGCAAATAAGAAATGAGGAATTACCTCATGGGGGTCGGGTGCAAAGGATAGAAAGTGTTCCCTCCAGAGACAACCCTTCCTTAATACAAAAGGAAAATAGCAGAATGTAACATAAAGCCTGCGACGTTTGACGGAAGTCATTCATGGATTGATTACAAGTCCCATTTTGATGCGTGCGCAACAATTAATAATTGGTCCAACAGAGAAAAAGGACTCTATTTAGCCGTCTCATTACGAGGTGCTGCTCAAGGAGTGCTTGGGAATGTATCTGCCGAGACTGGTCAGCAGTACGAGTTGTTGGTTAAAGCACTGGAGGAGAGATTTGCACCGCCAAACCAAACGGAGCTGTATCGCGCTCAGTTAAAGGAGAGACGCCATAGAGCATCAGAGACCTTGTCAGAGTTAGGACAGAGTATCAGAAGACTCACAAGTTTGGCCTATTCCTCAGTATCAATGGAAGTGCGAGAAACACTAGGAAAAGAGGCTTTCATCGATGCGTTAGCTGATTCTGAAATGCGTTTGCGCATCAAACAAAGCAGACCTCAAAATTTAAACGAAGCTATTCGTTTGGCAGTCGAGTTGGATGCCTATTACAAAACTGAAAAGAGAGGTCACAGTCACGTTGTGAGTTTCACAAAGTCTACAAATGAAGACGAATCACATCCTAGAGATTTATATAAATTAATACAGACACTTCAGACGAAATTAGATTCATTAGAAAAGCGCATTGATGAGAACAAATCCAGTGGAATAAGTCAAAATGTTCCAGGGGAACGTAAATTTGCCAATAGACGGAAGGGTGAAAAGATAAAATGCTATTATTGCTCAGAGGAAGGGCACATTCGTAGAAATTGTCCTAAATTGAAGAAGAAAAGCAATAATACTGATGAGCGCAGTGATCATTCCGCAAAGGGAAATGCGCGTCGAATTCGAACGCGGCAAAGGCGGAAGAGATCTAAACGTACAAATGGAAATGTCGGGGCAAGCAACTTATGTGAAGAGGCAGGCATTTTCATAGATGTTGAAGTGAATGGTGTGAAAAGTAAATTTTTGATTGATACTGGCGCATCCTTAACTTTACTGTCTAGGAAGATATATGATCAGTTGACAGACAAGCCTAGATTAGTAGATAATGGACAAAT
Organism: Saccostrea cuccullata; assembly: GCF_032062105.1. Lineage (NCBI taxonomy): Eukaryota > Metazoa > Mollusca > Bivalvia > Ostreida > Ostreidae > Saccostrea > Saccostrea cuccullata. The sequence goes on along the minus strand of NW_026934728.1, from coordinate 35,179 downwards.
AATAACGAATGCTGGTGGATCACGACTTACTCAGTTTGGGAAAGGCCAATTCGTTATACAAGTAGGGAAATCAAAGAATAATGCTGAAGTGATAGTAGCGGAAATCACTGTCGATGGAATTCGTGGACTTGATTTCTTAAGAGCTTGTAATGGCGCAATCGACCTTCAGACAAGCTCTCTGAAATTGAATAATGAAGAATGTCGATTTTCATGGGAAGGCACGTTAGGTTGCTATAGAGTGACTGCAAGCTCAGATGTATGCATTCCACCAAGAAGTGAAATAGTTATTCAAGCGAAAGTCAAAGGAGAAAACAAATTCGGCAGTGCAGATTACTTGGTAGAAGCGGAGCGAAAATTTCTAGAGAGTGGACGTGCTCTAGTAGGTCGTACTTTAGTTAAGGGAAATAATACTGTACCTGTTTGCCTCCTGAATGTCACAGACGATGTCCAACAAATTCGAAACGGCACTTTCATTGCAAAAATGACTGCAGTTGAAGCGCAGAGGGCTCCTGCTGAGGAAGTGAATAAGAATACTTTCGAACTGCGCAGTGATTTGAAAGAACTGTTGGACAATTGCAAAGTAAATTTGTCCTCCGTGCAGTTATCTAAAGTAGAGAGATTTTTGTGGGAGCACCAAGATTTGTTTGCTACCTCAAATTTTGATTTAGGGCGTACCAATGTAGTGAAACATAAAATATTTACCGAGCACACTACACGTCCTATTAAGCAAGCAGCTAGACGGATACCTCTCCATTTATCTCAAGAGGTGGATAAACAAGTCGACGAAATGCTAGAAAAGGGTGTCATTGAATCTTCTATGAGCTCGTGGGCTTCGCCAGTTGTGTTGGTTCGCAAGAAGGACGGGACCATGCGCTTTTGCGTTGACTATCGTCGATTGAACGAGGTCACAGTGAAAGATGCGTATCCGCTCCCCAAAATAGAGGAAGCGTTCGACCATCTTTCCGGACATGCAATGTTTTCCACACTTGATCTCAGCAGTGGGTATTGGCAAGTTGGCATGGAAGACGCTGACAAGGAGAAAACTGCTTTTGTTACTCGCAAAGGGTTATATCAGTTTAAAGTTATGCCCTTTGGTCTGTGTTGCGCACCTGCTACCTTTGAGCGTCTCATGGAAACAGTACTTGCAGGACTTCATTGGGACAAGTGCTTGGTGTATCTTGACGATATAATTGTTGTCGGAAAGTCGTTTGAGGACATGTTGGAAAACCTTGGAGAAGTGTTCAGGCGATTGCAACAGGCAGGTCTGAAGCTAAAGGCTAAAAAATGCAACCTATTTGCTGAGAAGGTCTCATACCTTGGGCATATCATATCAAAAGAGGGTATTTCTACTGATCCTGAGAAGATAAGAGTAGTTGCAGAATGGCCGGTTCCAAGTAATGTCTCAGAAGTTCGATCTTTCTTGGGACTTTGCAGCTACTACAGGCGTTTTATTCGAGACTTTGCCTCAATAGCAAAACCCTTGCATCGGTTAACTGAGCAAGGTAGGAAGTTCCACAGAAACGCAAGAAGCTTTTGAGATATTGCGCAATCGATTAATCAGTGCGCCAATATTAGCATTACCTGACGTAAGCAAGCAGTTTATTCTGGACACTGATGCAAGTGGAACGTCAATAGGCGCTGTGCTATCACAGATAATAGATGACAAAGAGCGCGTGATAGCGTATGCAAGTAGAACTTTGACGAAAGCAGAAAGGCGATATTGTGTTACAAGACGAGAGCTGTTGGCTGTTGTTCATTTTATGAAATATTTCCGTCACTACCTTTATGGGTCTCATTTTCTTGTCAGAACAGACCACGGTTCACTGAAGTGGCTTTTACGATTTAAGAACCCAGAAGGTCAGATGGCGAGGTGGCTAGAAGTGATAAGTACTTACGATTTCAAGATTGAACACAGGCCCGGTCGTAAACACGGAAATGCTGACGCTCTCAGCAGGATACCTTGTTCTCAGTGTGGATTTTATGAAGAATCGGTAAAAGAGCACGAAGTGCGCGCTGTGAGCACAAGACTGTCCAATCGAAGAAAATGACCTTTCTTTAAAAGAGGCACAATCTGAGAACAAAGACATTCAATTGGTGCGTTCTTGGTTAGAGAAGGGTGAGAGACCATCTCTTTCAAATGTAGCACAGCAAGGATTTGTGGTAAAATCCCTTTGGAATCAGTTTGATCGTTTATGCATTAAAGAGGGACTGATAGTGAGAAAGTGGGTACTGCTCCCTTCGGGGCAAGAAATTTACCAGGCTATCATACCAGATAAAGAGCGTAGGAAAGTACTGAAAATGTGCCATGACAATCATACAGCAGGGCACCTAGGCGTGACCAAGACATTGGCCAAAATACGGCAAAAATATTACTGGCCAGGTCTTCAAAAAGACGTTCATCAATATGTATTGGGTTGCGAAAAGTGTACTAAGCGAAAGAATCCAAATCCTAAGCAAAGAGCTCCTATGCAAGTTGTTGGATCTGGTACTCCAATGGAAAGAATTGCGACTGATATATTGTGCGAGTTGCCAGAAACAGACAGAGGAAATCGCCATATACTGGTAGTGTCCGATTACTTCACAAAGTGGACAGAGGCATTCGCTCTACCAGATATGGAAGCAGAAACTGTAGCATGCACAATAATGGATCAAGTTATTGCTAGATTTGGTGTACCTTCAATAATACATTCGGATCAAGGTCGCCAATTAGAGAGCAAATTGTTTGCGGAAATGTGTCGGTTACTAGGGATCAAGAAAACTCGTACCACTCCCTACCATCCTAAATCAGATGGGATGGTAGAGCGATTTAACCGGACATTGCTCTCCATGCTTAGTACCTATGTTCAAGAAAACCATCGTGATTGGGATCTTTACCTCCCTTACATATTGATGGCCTACAGATCAACGGCGCATGAGACAACAAACTTTTCTCCAAACATGCTGATGCTAGGGCGCGAAGCAACCACTCCACTGGATCTGATGTATGAGATGCCCCCGGATATCAAAGATATACCATCGAATCGGTGGGTCTGGATTCTACGTGAACGTCTGGAAACTGCGCATAAAATCGTTAGAGAGCATACTGAAAGAGAAATGCTTCGACAGAAGAGATACCATGATACAAAGGTTGCATGGACTTCGTTTGAGCCCGGGGAAAAAGTCTTCGTGTATTTTCCAACCAGGAAAAGTGGCTGCTCTCCAAAACTTACATCATTTTGGAGAGGTCCTTACGCAGTTGAGAAAAAGTTGTCTAATTTTCTTTACACTGTAGCATGTGGATAATAGAGGCAAGAGCAGTGTAATTCATTGCGATCGCATGCGCAAGTGTAGATCTCAGATATTAAGAGGGGAAGAGGGAATGTTTTCTGAGGATGAGCAAGAGATCCTGAACGAAACAGAAAACTTACCTGAAGTTGACACTAATGAGCAGTTTGCTGCAAGTAATGAAGAGAATTCAAATGCCAGCGCTGATTTCAACAGCAGGCCAAAGCGCACGAGACGCTTACCTGCTTGGCATGATGATTTTGTTGTAGATTACAAAATTTAGAGCATGCGACTTGTTGTACATATTGTAAATAATTGATTGCCAGATTTTAAGTGATTTTGCTCGTTCTTAGGAAACCCTTTAAAAAAAACGTATACAGTGTAAATGATATTTTAAGTTTTGTTCTTCATGATTTAGGAGGAATGCGAGACGCATTTCCTGGAGGCGTGGGTAATGAAGCGAAACTGTAATCGAGATCAAATAATCCTTTCGTTTCTCGGTAGTTGCATTGTGATAACTTCCTGTCTCTTTTGTACCCTTCGGTTCTCCGCAGGTCATGTGACCTGGAGTGTATATAAATACGGAGACAATTGGGTTGATGGGAGAGTCTGTTGTTGACGGCTGATGAGAGAAGATCGCCAGAACAGAAGTCAAAGGTGTAGGTACTTCAAGGGAAACCTTGGTGAAATAAAGTCTTACGTGTCTGAAATAGACTTTCGAGGCTTTGGTTTGTTTTTATATTGTACCTTGATACACTTTGACTGAAGATAAGAAGCGGACGCGCTTCAGTCTTTGGAAGGCGCACGCGCTCCCGAGAAACGAAGGCGTTAGTGTATATATTATTAATTTAAATTTGTGATTGGGAAATTTGATTATTCTTAAATTGTTCAGATAGAACAGCCGAATCCCATATAAGAACCCGAAAACGTTACAGTACGTGCTACAATAAAATGTATGTATCAAGTGCATCAACTTTAAAATTATCAACATAATTAAGAAAATAAAATAAATAATGAATGAAAATCAACATCAAATTATGAAAAGCATTTTAATCTCCATTCATTTTAAAGAATACGTTTGGACACAGGTGTTAAAATCAGGTCATAAGCAAACATCAGGGCATTCAAAAAATCAGGACATTATACCCCTGCTAACTCCAAAAGTGCTTTTTGGGCTAGACATAAAAGATATTTTCCAATTTTTTTTTCTAAAACACTTATTTATCCTACTGAAAACAATTTAGATTAAAAAATTAAACAAATCTAATGATAATATGCTTTTTATTAGAAGTTTCATATTATCAGGACATCAGGTCATTATACCTCAAAATCAGGACATTATACCCCTGTTGATTTTCTCTTTCAAATAAACAAAATAAAAACATATTTTTTAAATTTTTTCTTTGGTGAATCTTATAGACAACTAGTATCCAAATTATAATCAGTTAAAAGAAATTTGTTTGGGCACTTTACTACTTCATATTTTAGAATTAAATGAAATCAGGTCAATCAGGGCATTATACTATCAGGGCATTATACCTTCCCTTATAAACTTCGTAAACATAATCATTATCTACCTTCTCTACAGAAGAGCGCAACAGGGGAGATAATTCGAACAAAATCTAAGTAAATAGTAAAATACCTTTTTTTCACAGGAAAAGCAGGAAAAAATATATTTATAGCTTTTATAAAATTAAAAATAATTTTCATTGTTTATATTTGTAAATATTTTACACAAAATTCATTAAAATTACTGTTTAAAGTAAAACTTATAAAATCATGAATTTTTCCCTCATTTGAATTTGAGGTAATTTCATTACGATATAACTTTTCTGTCCTTGAGAGTCCAAAGGTGGATTTTACATATTGTTGGCATAATATCCTAGAGATTCTTAAATGCACAAAATTCTGAAAAAAGAAGCGTCACTTTCTAAGAAATGTATCCCTGAATATTAACAAAAAATAAACCATTACCATTTCTTGGCACCATGCCAATATTTGTGCCCTCGGGACAGCCCTCTGTATAGGGGTTTTACAAAAAAATTGATTCCAACTTAATTTTACGACTTATTTCTATGAGAACACATTGCCCTTTTATGTTTTTAAATATTGAAATTGTCATTTTTACACCAACTTTTTTGCATTTCCCTTTGAATATTGACCAAAATGAATTATTTGCTGTTACTAAAAATAGAAACAACCGATGCAAAAATAAACAACATATTTCTGACTCTCAATGGGTGTCCTTTAAGTTAATAATAAAAATTAGTTTGTTCTTGAGAGTGCCTAACAGAGCATTTTTCTATATATCTGCATGGTTTTCTCGTAGACAGGCTCTTAAATGTATAGACGTTACGCACGGTATTGGTGACGCTTTCTATTGATTTTCCTTCTATAGAGAATATTGACATGCATTACTCTATAATAGTGTAAATAAATAGTATCTATTGGGTATTCTGCTTCAAAATAAATTAAAATATGTCATTAATTTTTATTCTATTTACATTAAGATATCAAAACCTTTGACATTTATACATAAATACCCATGTAGACTGGTAACATTTGAGGCATACCCCCAAAATCTATATACATATATGAGCGATTTATAAAATTGTAATATTGATAGTTTTTACATCAGTCGGCGGGAAAAAGAATCGTGTTTATGACATCATAGGTAATTTGACGTAAAATTCGTTAGATTTGAGATAATTTTTCCGTAAACGCAAGAAGATACATGGTAGACTGCGGAAAAAACAGGGGATAAATTCAAAGTCGATTCAGGTAAGGGTGTTTATGGATATGTGTTATATATTTTTAAAATATTGGAAATTTGATTTACACAAATATATATCCAAAAAAGATGCTTACAAGAGTTCATGGAAATTTTTTTGTTGATTTTTAAATTCTATATAAACATTTTAGCATTTATTTGAAAATCATGAAAGGAGTGTATCAAGATGTTATTTTACGTTTTGTTGTGAGATGTGTTTGTTTTATTATGTATATAATTAGTAACATTAAGTTTCTTGAACATTCCAGAGTGGTCAACATGTTTGGTCATTTTATCTAGAACATTCTTAAATTTTGTGTATGTCCAGATTGTTCCAGTAATATCATGTTTTAACATTTTCTAGAATATTCTAGATTTATAATACTGTATAAATACCCTGTCAATTCAATGCATAGATATACAATAATTGTGAATACTTTGTCGTATAAGCACTATTGAGATATAACTGGGATATATTTTCACTGGGACATTGTGTGCAGCAACGGACACTCTGATTTATGTATTTTTAGATTCTTGCTAAGTTTGTACTTTATGTTTGATATATTTATTATATATTACTGTAAATAAATTATTGTTAAGTTTAAATTGTGTTATTGATCTTTGCTGGCATTTCGGGTAATTCTGACCCATAACAGAATTGGGGGCTCGTCCGGGATAAAGAATTTCTTGCACTTTTGCAGTTTATTGTCAGAATTTTGTTTATTGAACCGTTAAATTTGATTATAAGCCAGCAGAAATCAACATGGTGTTTTCGGTCACAGACTTTCTTAGTTCACCAAGTGTTCAGGTTTTTGATACGTTAAAAAAGGATGACTTGATCGCATTAGGTTTGCATTTTGGGTTAGATGTTAAATCCTCTCAGAGAAAGCAAGACATTAGAATTAAGGTTGCAAACAAACTAGTAGAAGAAAACATCTTTGAAAAATACGATCTTCCAGAATATACAGTTAAATCAGAGTTAGGCTCTTACAAAATGGCAGAATATCAGTTTCAATTAGAGTTAGAGAAAATGCGATTAGAAAGAGAAAAATTAGAAAGAGAAGATCGAGAAAAAGAAAGAGAAGAGCGAGAAAGAGAAAGAGAAGAACGAGAGCGTGAACGAAAATTTGAATTAGACAAATTAGCAGCAGAAAGAGAAGAGCGGGCAATGAACTTTGAATTAGAGAAATTAAAATTACAAAACCAACCAGAACCGTCAGTTGTCAAAACTGAATTTGACGCAGCAAAAAATATTAGATTAGTTCCAAAATTTCAAGAAAAATCTGTAGACAAATATTTTCCCCAATTCGAAAAAGTCGCAGAGAATCTTAAATGGCCACAAACGTTTGGTCAACAATGTTACAAAGTGTACTGGTTGGAAAAGCGGCTGAGGTATACTCTGCACTAGGGGTAGTTGAGAGTTCAGACTATGAGAAGGTCAAAGCAGCAATATTAAAAGCATATGAATTAGTACCTGAAGCGTATAGACAAAAGTTCAGAAAGTATAGAAAGTTTGATAATCAAACATTTGTTGAATTTTCACGAGAGAAAGAAGATTTATTCGATCACTGGTTTAGATCTAAGAAACTTGATAAAACTTTTGCTAATTTGCGCCAAGTCATCCTGGTAGAAGAGTTTAAGGAATGTGTTCCTCAAGATTTGAAAACACATTTAGAAGATAAGAATGTGAAAACTCTTGAAGAGGCAGCAGTCATATCTGATACTTATGCTCTGTCTCATAAAAAGAATTTTGTTTCAAGATCTCAGACTAGCAGTAATTCTACCAATTCAGACACATATAAAAAGAGTGGTTCAGGGTCTCAGTCTTTCACAAGTTCCCAGTCTCCATCCCAAGGTGGTTTTAAGTCCGGTCCAGGACGTGTTGAAGGATCGTCTGGAATAGGGTCGCTTCCTACTTGTAGTTATTGTAAGAAAAAGGGTCATCTGATCAGTGAATGCTTTAAACTTAAGAGAAAAAATGATTTTGATAAAACTCAACCACATGCTTGTGCGGCAGTTAGAGGTGATAGAGAAGCCTTAGTTTCGATTTGTTCTGACACTCCTGATGTCCAGGGTTCACAGTCCAGTTCTATTGATTCTATGGAGGATTATAAGCCCTTTATGTCTCAGGGATTTGTTTCACTCGGTGACTCTAGCGAAATAAAACCTGTCCAGATTTTGAGAGATACTGGTGCTGCACAGACGTTATTGTTAGAGGGCGTGCTTCCTTTGTCTGAGCAGACTTCTACTGGTGGGTCAGTTTTATTACAGGGTGTGGAGCTAGGCGTCATTGATGTTCCCCTGCATAGAATTAGTTTGAAGTCAGATTTAGTTACTGGACCTGTTATCGTAGGTGTTCGACCTACTCTTCCCGTTCCAGGCATTTCTTTGTTGCTAGGCAACGATTTAGCTGGTGGAAAAGTTGTACCAGATCCTATAGTTTGTGAAAAAATCACTCCAGATGTCATGTGCGATGATGAAGATGATGACATTTATCCAGCCTGTGCTGTTACTAGAGCGATGGCCAGAAGACGAGAAATGGAGGCAGACCATACTCAAGCCTTTGACGAGACGAATTCCTCTGTTGATATTGATTTGAATGACACTTTCTTATCTGACCTTGATGGCACTCAAACAAGCATGGAACCACACAATATCAAGAAGCAAGAGAAGAAAGAACTTTTACCAAAATTTGGTGGTGAGGATGATGAGTTGCATCCACTAGTTAGCCAAGGCAAGGACATCCTCAGCCGAGAACGTTTACTCTCTGAACAACATAAAGACCCAGATATCATTCAACTTAGTAAGAGGGCACTTCCACCAGAAGAGGCTACTAAAGTTGGAGAATGCTTCTATATGAAAGATGGCATCCTTATGCGAAAATGGCGACCACCTGACGCTTCTCCAGATGAAGTGTGGCGTGTTGTTCACCAGATAGTGGTCCCAGCTGCTTATCGTCGAGATGTCATGAGTTTAGCTCACGATACACCTATGGCTGGTCATTTAGGTATCAATAAGACTTATAATAGGATTTTGAGTCATTTTTATTGGCCTAAGCTAAGAAAGGATGTTTCGAAGTTTTGCAAGTCATGCCATGTCTGTCAGATGGTAGGTAAACCAAATCAGAAGATACCATCTGCTCCTCTCCAACCCATTCCAGCTTTTGAAGAACCGTTTAGTCGAGTGTTGGTGGATTGTGTAGGACCTTTGCCTAGGACCAGATCTGGAAACCAGTATTTACTTACCATTATGTGTACATCCACTCGATTTCCTGAAGCCATACCTCTTAGGAATATAAAGGCAAAGAGCATAGTTAAGGCCCTAACCAAGTTTTTCAGTTTTGTAGGAGCACCCAAGGCAATTCAGTCGGATCAAGGCTCAAATTTTATGTCGGGGTTGTTCCAGCAAGTCATGCATGAGTTGGGTATAAGGCAATATAGATCAACTGCTTATCATCCTGAGTCCCAGGGAGCGCTAGAACGTTTTCATCAAACCCTAAAAACAATGCTGAAGACCTATTGTTACCAGTATGAAAAAGACTGGGATGAAGGGGTTCATCTTGTACTATTTGCTGCACGAGAGGCAGTCCAGGAGTCTCTTGGGTTTAGTCCTTTTGAATTGGTGTTCGGTCATACAGTTAGAGGTCCTTTGAAATTGTTGAAGGAAAAGTGGCTGACTGAGACTAGTGATCTTAATCTTTTAGATTATGTGTCTGATTTCAAAGAAAAACTTTACAATGCTTGTAAATTAGCACAAGAAAATTTGAAGAGTTCTCAGATGAAAATGAAAATGTGGTATGACAAAGATGCCAGAAATAGGGTGTTTAAGCCAGGTGATAAGGTTCTTGTATTTTTACCTATTCCTGGTCATCCTTTACAGGCCAGATTTTATGGCCCTTATGAAATTGAAAGCAAGATCAGTGATGTAAACTATGTAGTTAAGACACCAGGTCGACGTAAAGAGAAACGGGTTTGTCACATTAACATGTTAAAAGAGTATTTTGAAAGGTGTGACCGAAATTCTGTAAAACCAGTTTCCACTTTAGCCAATGCTAAGACTGTTCAAAATTGTATTGAAAGTGATACGAGTGTAGAAATGAATGAGAAAGATTGTAATCAGAGTGTTCGTTTGAAAAACTCAGAAATTTTGGCTGATTTTGATGCCAAACTTGGACATTTGAACATTCACCAAAAAGAACAAGTTAAAAACTTGATGAATGAGTATCATCAAATCTTTTCGGATGTTCCAAAGAAAACTAATGCAGCTTGTCATGATGTCATAGTGAGTGACGTTCTGCCTATCAAACAACATCCGTACCGTCTGAATCCAATAAAATTGCAGTACCTAAGAAGGGAAGTGCAGTACATGTTGGACAATGACATTGTTGAACCTAGTAAAAGTGATTGGAGCTCACCATGTATTCTTGTACCAAAACAGGACGGTTCGTACCGATTATGTACAGACTTTAGAAAGGTGAATTCTGTTACCAAAACTGATTCATACCCAATACCTAGAATCGATGACTGTATTGACAACATTGGAAACGCCAAATTTGTCAGTAAATTTGACCTGTTGAAAGGCTACTGGCAAGTGCCGTTAACAGAAAGAGCAAAAGAAATATCTGCTTTTGCTACACCAGATGGACTTTACCAGTATAAAGTAATGCCTTTTGGCATGAAAAACGCACCGGCTACATTCCAAAGGATGATTCACTCCCTTCTTCAAGACCTTGAAGGATGCGAGGCCTACATTGATGATGTCATCATATACAGTGACACATGGGACGAACATCTTCGAATCATGCGTGCTTTATTTGACATTTTAGCTAAAGCAAACTTAACTGTGAACCTTGAGAAGAGCGAATTTTGTCATGCTTATGTAGAGTATTTAGGTCATAAAGTAGGTCAAGGTTATGTTACACCCATTATGGCTAAAGTGGAAGCTATTGCAAAGTTCCCGATTCCTACAAACAAGAAAGAATTAATGAGGTTTTTGGGCATGGCTGGGTTTTACAGAAAATTTTGTCCAAATTTTTCCTCAGTAGTTAGTCCACTTACAAATCTTTTACAAAAGAGGGTTAACTTTGAATGGACAAAGGACTGTGAAAAATCCTTTCATAAAATCAAATCTGTCCTTATGAGCAACCCAGTTCTGTCAACTCCAGATTTTTCTAAGCAATTTAAGCTTACTGTTGATGCTAGTGATGTTGGAATCGGGGCAGCTTTGTTTCAAGAACATAGTGATAAGGTAGATAGAGTTGTTTCTTATTTTTCAAAGAAACTTACAAAATGTCAACAAAACTATTCCACCATTGAAAAGGAATGCCTTGCTTTGTTGTTAGCTTTACAGCATTTTGATGTTTATTTGAATGTTACTTTGCATCCAATTCTTGTATATACGGATCACAACCCCCTGACATTTTTGCATAAATTGTCAAACAAGAATCAAAGACTGACTAGATGGAGTTTGTTGTTACAAGAATACAACATAACAATTAAGCATATCAAAGGCAAAGACAATGTTATTGCAGACGCCTTGTCAAGAGTATCGTAAACATACTAGATTTTGTATTAATGTACAAAACTTTTATTTTAATAATATAAGTTTTCATTGACATTCAAACTTTTTTAAGGGGGGAGGTGTTGTGAGATGTGTATTGTTTTATTATGTATATAATTAGTAACATTAAGTTTCTTGAACATTCCAGAGTGGTCAACATGTTTGGTCATTTTATCTAGAACATTCTTAAATTTTGTGTATGTCCAGATTGTTCCAGTAATATCATGTTTTAACATTTTCTAGAATATTCTAGATTTATAATACTGTATAAATACCCTGTCAATTCAATGCATAGATATACAATAATTGTGAATACTTTGTCGTATAAGCACTATTGAGATATAAATGGGATATATTTTCACTGGGACATTGTGTGTAGCAACGGACACTCTGATGTATGTATTTTTAGATTCTTGCTAAGTTTGTACTTTATGTTTGATATATTTATTATATATTACTGTAAATAAATTATTGTTAAGTTTAAATTGTGTTATTGATCTTTGCTGGCATTTCGGGTAATTCTGACCCATAACAATTTCAATGCATAAAAATAGCTAATGAGGATTTCTGCATGTTTTTACTTGTCCGTCACAGGAAATATTTGACGGCATCATGGCGTCTGATAATATGAACAAGCCCTATTTAGTCCAAGTATACAAGACTTATTTATATTTGGATTCTTATTAATGTACTTATGGTCTATAATATCCTGCTATGCATTTTGTTTATTGGTTCAAAAACGTGTTTTGCCTCAAAATATGATACGAAACTCTAACTGAAACTCTGTCTACTCAAATGTCCTCGACAGTGTTTCTAACGTTTTCTCTGTAATTTTAAATGATATAGTATTGAACGCCTACTCTTTGAGAGCAATTATCTCAAACACTTGAGAAGTTTTCAAAAAAATCTTTTTTGTCTGAGAAAATATAACTGTATTAGACTTTCCTGTTTCTTTGCTTTGCGATTACATTGATATTCAATGAATTAATGCAGAATTTTAATTGGTCTACTAAGAACTATATGCGGTATATTGCATATGTTTGCCCCCACAAAAGTCAAATTTTGAAAACTTCCTGAAATGTGCTGAATTCAATAAATTGTACGAGAAATATAAGTTAACAGAAAATATAATAGTTCCAGAGCAGTGTATTCACAATTTCTGTTTTTATGACGTCACAAACTAGTCCAATTTTATATCCTTTTTCAGAAAGAGGACAAAATGGACAAAATTTCAACAATTTAAGCTTTAAAATTTATAGAGCGCATGTGTGTTCAGGAACAATATTGACATATTTCATTGATATTATCATTCTACACATTATATCAAAATATTTATCCTGAACAAACATGCGCTCGGTGACTTTTATTTAAAATATCGACGAAATATATACATTTTTCTGCAAAATTCATAAAAAACTGAAATTTACGTCATATTTGTGACGTCATTACGTACATATGACGTCATTACTTATGAAATTATTCAGTGCTTTGAAGTCAGCATATACTCCCCTGTTTAAGGACTTAATTAAATATTACTCCATCAAAGTTTGATTTTGGGGGGCAAATGTTGGTTAATAACCGCATATAGTTCTTTGTCTCATCTACGGGATTTTGACGTGATCTGCACTTATGACGTCTCGCTACGAAAAAATGCAGATGTTACGGTTTGGATTCATCTTAATTAAGACACATCAACATATTTTAAAATTGTTAAACCCAGAAATTTGAATTTTAAAAGGGGGGGGGGTGCACGAAATGAAAGGAAGTAGAGGGAATTAATTCACATTCCGACTGCGTAGACAGTTTTTACAGTCCCCATCCCATTTACATTCCCCTTTCCTTTTTTTTCTTTTTTGAATTTTTAGACTTACTATTTTATCAGCGCATACTCATTTTTACGAAAGTATATTTCTTCCTTTCTCAAGTGTAGGTTCTTTTTTTGGTTAAATATTGGTGGTGGTTTTTCCCAGGGGGGGGGGGGGGGGTCCAGAGCACTTCCTCTGGATTCGTCATTAGAATGACGCAAATGTTATAGCATAATGATAAACAGATAACGATATGGGACAAACCTTTAAAATTTTAAAACTGAGAAAAATACATGGTTTGCATAATTTTTAGATTGCCAATTGCCGTCATATCGAATTCAACTACCGAAAATTAAATTTTTGCTATCTAAATAAAATACGATTTTGTACATATTAGATCAAAAGTGTATGTTTCTGCTGAATAGTAGTGTTATGGGTCAGAATAACCCTAAATGCCAGCAAAGATCAATCACACAGTTTAAACTTAACAATAATTTATTTACAGTAATATACAAATCATTAAGTACAAACTTAGCAAAAATCTAAAAATACATACATCAGAGTGTCCGTTGCTGCACACAATGTCCCAGTGAAATTATATCCCAGTAATACCTCAATGATGCTTATACGACAATAGTATATCTATGCATCGAATTGACAGGATATTTATACAGTAATATAAATCTAGAATATTCTAGAAGTTGTAAGTACATGATATTCCTGGAAAGTTCTGGACATGAATAAAGTTCAAGAATGTTCTAGAAGAAAAATGACCGAACATGTTGACCACTCTGGAATGTTCAAGAAACTTAATGTTACTAATAATATACATGATGAAATAATACAAATACAACACACCTCACAACACCTCCCCCCTTAAAAAGTTTGAATGTCAATGAAAACTTATATTGTTAAAATGAAATATATGTACATTAATACAAAATCATATATGTTCACGATACTCTGGACAAGGCATCTGCAATAACATTGTCTTTGCCTTTGATATGCTTAATAGTTATGTTGTATTCTTGTAACAACAAACTCCATCTAGTCAGTCTTTGATTTTTGTTTGACAATTTATGCAAAAATGTCAGGGGGTTGTGATCCGTATATACAAGAATTGGATGCAAAGTAACATTCAGATAAACATCAAAATGCTGTAAGGCTAACAACAAAGCAAGGCATTCCTTTTCAATGGTGGAATACTTTTGTTGACATTTTGTAAGTTTCTTTGAAAAATAAGAAACAACTCTATCTACAGTACCTGGCCATAAGTGAGTCATAATTTTATTTTTACACTATATATTTCATTGAAAAACCTATTTTCATAAAAACTTGTTGTGAAATTTTAGCTCAATTTTCATGATTTTTTCACTGAAACATGCAGAATTATTCAATTTCTTATCTTAAATGATAAACAAAATGATACTAAAACTATTGAGAATAAATCATAAAATATTGTCATGACAAAATTTTCTAACTAATCTATGATTTCTTACAAATTGAAGTCTTAAAATTTTTGTTTTGCACTTGATGTTGATTTCACGGTAATGCATAAAGACAAAACTAAAATAATGTGAAGAAACTACAACAAATTCATTTTATGG
The DNA here is from genome assembly GCF_032062105.1 of Saccostrea cuccullata. Taxonomy (NCBI): domain Eukaryota; kingdom Metazoa; phylum Mollusca; class Bivalvia; order Ostreida; family Ostreidae; genus Saccostrea; species Saccostrea cuccullata. Next base: position 20,174 of record NW_026934728.1, on the reverse strand, counting down.
TGTTTTAGCATTCAATAAATGACACTTTTGCAACAATTTTTAGAAAAATGTGTTTCCTAATGAAATATATAGTAACATTCAGAAAAATAAAGCTATACAACAAAGCAAGGCATAAAACTCCTTTTCAATGGTGGAATACTTTTGTTGACTCACTTAAAACTCTATCTACCTTATCACTATGTTCTTGAAACAAAGCTGCCCCGATTCCAACATCACTAGCATCAACAGTAAGCTTGAACTGCTTAGAAAAATCTGGAGTTGACAGAACTGGGTTGCTCATAAGGACAGATTTGATTTTATGAAATGATTTTTCACAGTCCTTTGTCCATTCAAAGTTAACCCTCTTTTGTAAAAGATTTGTAAGTGGACTTACAACTGAGGAAAAATTTGGACAAAATTTTCTGTAAAACCCAGCCATGCCCAAAAACCTCATTAACTCTTTCTTGTTTGTAGGAATCGGGAACTTTGCAATAGCTTCCACTTTAGCCATAATGGGTGTAACATAACCTTGACCTACTCTATGACCTAAATACTCTACATAAGCATGACAAAATTCGCTCTTCTCAAGGTTCACAGTTAAGTTTGCTTTAGCTAAAATGTCAAATAAAGCACGCATGATTCGGAGATGTTCGTCCCATGTGTCGCTGTATATGATGACATCATCAATGTAGGCCTCGCATCCCTCAAGGTCTTGAAGAAGGGAGTGAATCATCCTTTGGAATGTAGCCGGTGCGTTTTTCATGCCAAAAGGCATTACTTTATACTGGTAAAGTCCATCTGGTGTAGCAAAAGCAGATATTTCTTTTGCTCTTTCTGTTAACGGCACTTGCCAGTAGCCTTTCAACAGGTCAAATTTACTGACAAATTTGGCGTTTCCAATGCGGTCAATACAGTCATCGATTCTAGGTATTGGATATGAATCAGTTTTGGTAACAGAATTCACCTTTCTAAAGTCTGTACATAATCGGTACGAACCGTCCTGTTTTGGTACAAGAATACATGGTGAGCTCCAATCACTTTTACTAGGTTCAACAATGTCATTGTCCAACATGTACTGCACTTCCCTTCTTAGGTACTGCAATTTTATTGGATTCAGACGGTACGGATGTTGTTTGATAGGCAGAACGTCACTCACTATGACATCATGACAAGCTGCATTAGTTTTCTTTGGAACATCCGAAAAGATTTGATGATACTCATTCATCAAGTTTTTAACTTGTTCTTTTTGGTGAATGTTCAAATGTCCAAGTTTGGCATCCAAATTAGCCAAAACTTCTGAGTTTTTCAAACGAACACTCTGATTACAATCTTTCTCATTCATCTCTACACTCGTATCACTTTCAATACAATTTTGAACAGTCTTAGCATTGGCTAAAGTGGAAACTGGTTTTACAGAATTTCGGTCACACCTTTCAAAATACTCTTTTAACATGTTAATGTGACAAACCCGTTTCTCTTTACGTCGACCTGGTGTCTTAACTACATAGTTTACATCACTGATCTTGCTTTCAATTTCATAAGGGCCATAAAATCTGGCCTGTAAAGGATGACCAGGAATAGGTAAAAATACAAGAACCTTATCACCTGGCTTAAACACCCTATTTCTGGCATCTTTGTCATACCACATTTTCATTTTCATCTGAGAACTCTTCAAATTTTCTTGTGCTAATTTACAAGCATTGTAAAGTTTTTCTTTGAAATCAGACACATAATCTAAAAGATTAAGATCACTAGTCTCAGTCAGCCACTTTTCCTTCAACAATTTCAAAGGACCTCTAACTGTATGACCGAACACCAATTCAAAAGGACTGAACCCAAGAGACTCCTGGACTGCTTCTCGTGCAGCAAATAGTACAAGATGAACCCCTTCATCCCAGTCTTTCTCATACTGGTAACAATAGGTCTTCAGCATTGTTTTTAGGGTTTGATGAAAACGTTCTAGCGCTCCCTGGGACTCAGGATGATAAGCAGTTGATCTATATTGCCTTATACCCAACTCATGCATGACTTGCTGGAACAACCCCGACATAAAATTTGAGCCTTGATCCGACTGAATTGCCTTGGGTGCTCCTACAAAACTGAAAAACTTGGTTAGGGCCTTAACTATGCTCTTTGCCTTTATATTCCTAAGAGGTATGGCTTCAGGAAATCGAGTGGATGTACACATAATGGTAAGTAAATACTGGTTCCCAGATCTGGTCCTAGGCAAAGGTCCTACACAATCCACCAACACTCGACTAAACGGTTCTTCAAAAGCTGGAATTGGTTGGAGAGGGGCGGATGGTATCTTCTGATTCGGTTTACCTACCATCTGACAGACATGACACGACTTACAAAACTCAGAAACATCCTTCCTTAGCTTAGGCCAATAAAAATGACTCAAAATCCTATTATAAGTCTTATTGATACCTAAATGACCAGCCATAGGTGTATCGTGAGCTAAACTCATGACATCTCGACGATAAGCAGCTGGGACCACTATCTGGTGAACAACACGCCACACTTCATCTGGGGAAGCGTCAGGTGGTCGCCATTTTCGCATAAGGATGCCATCTTTCATATAGAAGCATTCTCCAACTTTAGTAGCCTCTTCTGGTGGAAGTGCCCTCTTACTAAGTTGAATGATATCTGGGTCTTTATGTTGTTCAGAGAGTAAACGTTCTCGGCTGAGGATGTCCTTGCCTTGGCTAACTAGTGGATGCAACTCATCATCCTCACCACCAAATTTTGGTAACAGTTCTTTCTTCTCTTGCTTCTTGATATTGTGTGGTTCCATGCTTGTTTGAGTGCCATCAAGGTCAGATAAGAAAGTGTCATTCAAATCAATATCAACAGAGGAATTCGTCTCGTCAAAGGCTTGAGTATGGTCTGCCTCCATTTCTCGTCTTCTGGCCATCGCTCTAGTAACAGCACAGGCTGGATAAATGTCATCATCTTCATCATCGCACATGACATCTGGAGTGATTTTCTCACAAACTATAGGATCTGGTACAACTTTTCCACCAGCTAAATCGTTGCCTAGCAACAAAGAAATGCCTGGAACAGGAAGAGTAGGTCGAACACCTACGATAACAGGTCCAGTAACTAAATCTGACTTCAAACTAATTCTATGCAGGGGAACATCAATGACGCCTAGCTCCACACCCTGTAATAAAACTGACCCACCAGTAGAAGTCTGCTCAGACAAAGGAAGCACGCCCTCTAACAATAACGTCTGTGCAGCACCAGTATCTCTCAAAATCTGGACAGGTTTTATTTCGCTAGAGTCACCGAGTGAAACAAATCCCTGAGACATAAAGGGCTTATAATCCTCCATAGAATCAATAGAACTGGACTGTGAACCCTGGACATCAGGAGTGTCAGAACAAATCGAAACTAAGGCTTCTCTATCACCTCTAACTGCCGCACAAGCATGTGGTTGAGTTTTATCAAAATCATTTTTTCTCTTAAGTTTAAAGCATTCACTGATCAGATGACCTTTTTTCTTACAATAACTACAAGTAGGAAGCGACCCTATTCCAGAAGATCCTTCAAAACGTCCTGGACCGGACTTAGAACCACCTTGGGATGGAGACTGGGAACTTGTGAAAGACTGAGACCCTGAACCACTCTTTTTATATGTGTCTGAATTTGTAGAATTACTGCTAGTCTGAGATCTTGATACAAAATTCTTTTTATGAGACAGAGCATAAGTATCAGATATGACTGCTGCCTCTTCAAGAGTTTTCACATTCTTATCTTCTAGATGTGTTTTCAAATCTTGAGTAACACATTCCTTAAACTCTTCTACCAGGATGACTTGGCGCAAATTAGCAAAAGTTTTATCAAGTTTCTTAGATCTAAACCAGTGATCGAATAAATCTTCTTTCTCTCGTGAAAATTCAACAAATGTTTGATTATCAAACTTTCTATACTTTCTGAACTTTTGTCTATACGCTTCAGGTACTAATTCATATGCTTTTAATATTGCTGCTTTGACCTTCTCATAGTCTGAACTTTCAGCTACCCCTAGTGCAGAGTATACCTCAGCTGCTTTGCCAACCAGTACACTTTGTAACATTGTTGACCAAACGTGTTGTGGCCATTTAAGATTTTCTGCGACTTTTTCGAATTGGGGAAAATACTTGTCTACAGATTTTTCTTGAAATTTCGGAACTAACCTAATATTTTTTGCTGCATCAAATTCATTCTTGACAAATGAGGGTTCTGGTTTCTGCTGTAATCTTAATTTCTCTAACTCAAAGTGCTCTTGTCTTTCTAATTTGTCTAATTCAAATTTCCGTTCACGCTCTCGTTCTTCTCTTTCTCTTTCTCTTTCTCTTTCTCTTTCTCTTTCTCTTTCTAATTTTTCTCTTTCTAATCGCATTTTCTCTAACTCTAATTGAAACTGATATTCTGCCATTTTGTAAGAGCCTAACTCTGTTTTAACTGTATATTCTGGAAGATCGTATTTTTCAAAGATGTTTTCTTCTACTAGTTTGTTTGCAACCTTAATTCTAATGTCTTGCTTTCTCTGAGAGGATTTAACATCTAACCCAAAATGCAAACCTAATGCGATCAAGTCATCCTTTTTTAACGTATCAAAAACCTGAACACTTGGCGAACTAAGAAAGTTTGTGACCGAAAATACCATGTTGATTTTTGCTGGCTTATAGTCAAATTTAACAATTTAATTAACAAAATTCTGACAATAAACTGCAAAAGTGCAAGAAATTCTTGATCCCGGACGAGCCCCCAATTCTGTTATGGGTCAGAATAACCCTAAATGCCAGCAAAGATCAATCACACAGTTTAAACTTAACAATAATTTATTTACAGTAATATACAAATCATTAAGTACAAACTTAGCAAAAATCTAAAAATACATACATCAGAGTGTCCGTTGCTGCACACAATGTCCCAGTGAAAATATATCCCAGTAATACCTCAATGATGCTTATACGACAATAGTATATCTATGCATCGAATTGACAGGATATTTATACAGTAATATAAATCTAGAATATTCTAGAAGTTGTAAGTACATGATATTCCTGGAAAGTTCTGGACATGAATAAAGTTCAAGAATGTTCTAGAAAAAATGACCGAACATGTTGACCACTCTGGAATGTTCAAGAAACTTAATGTTACTAATAATATACATGATGAAATAATACAAATACAACACACCTCTTTTGCTTTAAAATATTTCGAAGTGAATTCTACTTAGACCCTCTTACAATCCACACCAGATATGCCTACGACTGCCTGGATTCGATAGGACGGATTATTATACATGTACATTGAAATTGAAAATGACACCCTTTCTTGATTTTAAAAGAATACATAAATAGTAAAAATAACTTTTCTTTCTAAATTTGTAAATTGCATATTCCTGAACTGAAAGAGAAACCCTAGACAAAATTGATCGAAAAGTACCCCCCTCCCCCCCCCCCTTTCAGGAGATAATCTTAAATGATTTTGTTTTACATGTACCTAGAAAGAGGACACCCCCACCCCATCCCGGGCATTATATTGTCTATGAAACATTCATTAATAAATTCAAACTTCATTCCTTACTAGATGTCATATGTATAAATATATTGTTTGATATCTATTTTTATCGTTCCTTATAATTTTTTTTTACCTATAAATGTAAAATTTCTATCATGTTATTTTTACAGGTATGTCAATTTAACGATCAAAGAAAAGAGAGAAGAAATACGCAGAGAACAAAAGAGAAAAATGGAAACAAAAACAAAAATTATTGAGACCAGCAAAAGAGTTGTCTCAATCTACAGCGGCTGTAAAGAAGAGGCAGCAAAGAGAGAGGTTTGCTCGGAAAAAAGAGGAAGAAAGTGAAAAAAGACAACAAGCTGCAGAAAGAAAGCGGAAAAGTAGGACAGCCCTTAAGAGTAAACAGATTCAAGAAAAATCAAAGAAGGAAGAAAGACGCAGGAAAAACACAGAGAAACAAAGACGATGGCGAGAAAAGAAAAAAATACTCACACAACACAATTACACAAGAGGAACAACAAATATTTCAAAATAAAATGAGTAAATCCCGAGCAATAAGAAGGTTAAAGGAAGCACTTCTCAGGACACCTGTAAAACGAATTGCAACAGTAAAGGCGTACTTGTCCTCAAAGAAATCACCCACGGTCAAGGAACTACAGCGTAGAAAGGTTGTACCATCACCGGAAGAACGCAAAAAATTGGAAATGAATGAATCTGTTATACAGGATGTGAAATCGTTCTTGAATTCGGTGAAATCTAAGCGGAGCGATAAGTCGCGGGAAGCCGTGGACATTTTAGCTGCATCTGTATCAGGACCATTAGTTCAAAAATCAAGGGTCAAAGTTGACCTTGCGAGAAAACTCGGAATGCCTGTTAGAAGGATCTCGTGTTCGAATCCGACAACGAGTTCTGCATTCAGAAGAATCATCCTTTGAGTTTACAAAAAGGAAAACAAGGTCAGATAAACTAACTGAAGAAGTACAAAAAACAGTGTATGATTTTTGGTGTCTACCCGAAAATTCGCGACACCCTGGAAATAAAACTGATGTCAAGCGTGTCCGAATAGCTCCAAAAACTTACTGTAGCCATGCTATTCAAATTCTAGAAAAAACACAAAGTGAAATGTTCATGTCCTTTAATCAACATTACCCTGAAATTAAGATTTCACAGAGAACATTTGAAAACTGTAAGCCATATTTTGTCCGATCTGCAAGGAAAAAGGATAGAACAACATGCTGCTGCAGATATCATCTAGAGAGCAAGTTTTTGTTCAATGCTTTCAAAGCACGTAGAAATCAATTGGCAAACGATGGGTTGCTGGACGAAAACACATGTAAGGTTTACAGAACAATTTCAGAATTATGTGAAGACACGATTTATCATACGGAGGGTGAAGATTTACATTTGAAGGACTGTTTAGAAAGAAGCTATGAAAAATGCGGTGTTCATTTGCTGAAATTTTGTGACGCTGAATTAGATATGTCTGATGACTCGCCAGATATTAATTGGAAAAAATTTGAGCATATTGACATTAAAAGAAAAAATGGTACCAGGAAGAAATTGACATTGGTGGACAAAGTTACAAAGTCCGGTGAGATGATCAAGTATTTTAAGAAGGTTTTGGATTTTTTCCAGGTCATCATGTCAGGGCCAAATGGCAAACTGATCAACTGAAAAATCTTGCCGAACACTTGCCGGAAAACGAATGTTGAACTGTTCATGATTTTTCGGAAAATTACAGATGTACTGAGAGGGTTGAAATACAGTCAAACTATTTTCAACGAACTGAGGTTTCCATTCACATTTCCCTGATTTATAGACATGCTATTTTAGAAGTTGACGGTGTATCAAGCACCCCCGATGACCCGTGCATTATTTGTGAACATTTTTTTCTTATTTCTCCTGACGAAAAGCACGACCATCATTTTGTAAAGTGTGTTCAGAGGTTCATATCTGAATATTTGCAGTCCATCAACTACCCTCTGTCTACAATGCACGAGTTCTGCGACGGGTGTCAAAGCCAATATAAAAGCAGGAACTGTTTGGGAAATCTCGTTCATTCCGTTGACGAGCTTGGATACCAGAAAATAATACGAAATTATTTTGAAAGTAGCAATGGTAAAGGACCACAGGATGCAGCTGGAGGTTTGCTTAAGAACCAAGCTGATATGGCCGTTATCCGCGGGAAAGCTCAGATAAGACCTGCGCTTGATCTATTTAATTTTGCAGAGGCTAATCTCAGGACACCTCGATCCCATGCTTGCAAAAGAAGAATATTTCGATATGTTGACGAAATCCAGAGGTTTGAAGAGAACTTTCAGCCAATTAAAGGAATTCGAGCCGTACATCGAGCAGAAACATCTAAAGATGGGAAAATCATATTGCGTAACATGTCATGTTACTGTGACAGTTGTCTAGAAGGGGAGAAGTGTAAAAATTTACCTGAAGTTGGACTTTCCAAAGAAATAAAAATGAAATTGAATAGCGAGTCCACAGATCAGGATTCTGACATTTCGGAGGAGGAATATCCCGAAGAAGAAACACTCTCGGATCTTATTACTGAGGGAACAGTGTTTGCTGTACTGTGCTCAGGGGATGATGACAACGACTTTTACCTTTTACAAGCCACATCGAAGAGTAAAACTTTACGGAAAGCCAAATCAGAAAAGTGGGGTGGATCGTTTGTTGCTGGGTCAACAGTCATCAGCGGAAAATATTTTGCTAAAAAGGAAAACTCGATCTTGGACTATAAGCTGATAAATCGCCCGGTAGCCATGGTTCCAAGTGCATCTGTATTGTACATCTGCCAAAATGTATCTATACAAAGCGAAATTCTTCACCTAACGGAGGAGGAAAATGAAAATATCCTGGAATGCGTAAATTTAAGCGTGTTAACACACTAGATTGATATCCAAACATAATATATGGATATCCCATGGCGTATAGATATTTTTAGAATTGATTTTATACCTGCAATTTTAACAACTTTAAAGAGAGTAAATTAATATGGTAAAGAATACTTTTTATGTGTGCATGTATTTGACATGAACGTTTTTCACGCTACGTAATAAACATTTCTACTCATTAAACTTCCAGTTTCTTTTTATTTTTTTAACCTTGAACAAAGAAATGAATATAAAAGAGCTCTAAACTGAAAAAATAAAATAGAATTTTACTGTTTGATTTTATATATAGACATGTTGATACTTCTTTTCCAACAAGAATTAATCGAGAAAGAAATAGTATTAAGATTTTCTAAGATGATGAAGTATTAGAGAACAGTAATCACTGATCTTTACTTACATGCAAATAATGTAATTAGTTTTTTTTTCAATAATGCTTTCATTTTTTTTTTCAAATTGTGTCATTTACTGAAGATTTCCATTTACTCCAACATGCAGAAAAGGTGTGGGTACCTTACTTATATAAACCCATGGAGTTAAAACTATTTAGTATGCATTTATACCTTCATGCTTATTTTTACAAAGTCGCTCACTGATACGAGTAATTTTACATTCCGTTTACGTGACGTTAAACGTCATTTATAACGTTACCAAATGTGACACCAACACCGTGCGTAACGTTATATTATTCTTTAGGACTAGTGTCATGGACGATCAAATCTACTGATACCTTAGGATTAGTGGACAGCTTAATCAAATCAGTGGATACATATCTATCTAGTTAAACCTTAGGAAGAGAGAACCCCTAAATTTAGTTCTACCTTTATACGACTAGTGAACGCTTTAAAAATCTATTTTCAGTTCATCCACAAATTTATTAATCTCTCAAGTACGGTTTAAATCGTTGAACACTCAATACATGTGCTGAAATGTCTACTTTTTGGGTAAAAAAAAAATATTTGAACTTTCCATAATGCATAGGCGTATTTATGTTGCAGTGCATACATGTAGATCAAACGTGTAGCCTCGGGTTCAGAGGAAATAACTTAAAACATCAACCTCCAAGCGCCATATGAAACATACGGAGAAAACGAACAGTATTCAAGATCAAAAGTTAATAAAACAATACGAAACAGGAGCAGAGCAAACACGGACCTCCAAAACATTAAAGGTAGCCATGGGATCACTCATGGAGGAGCGAGCATCCCGTGCCGACCGGTCACACCCGCCGTGTGCTCCTTGACATGATCAGGAAATAATGGAAAAAATCCGTCGTCAATTTAGTGTATAAATAATGGACAATTAGTATGAAAAACGTCAGTCAGCATTTGACTCAATGATAAATTGTATTTGGTGACAAGGTCATTGTATCGACCACAAAAGTTACGAAACGATGACTTTAAACGAGACTGCTGATATCTTGTATCATCAACTTGTTTGTCAATAATTTACCTCGTTTTAAAAAATGTTCCTACGTAGAGCATTCTCTTGCGTATCGAATCAACTGTGATACACTGTATACATATAAAATCCTAAAATCCGTTTGCAGGTGAAGGTATATTGCTGCATAAGAAAGGGAAGTTGGCGATAGAAAAGTTAAAGTCATCTCGTTTGACATATATCTTGGTTGTTAGATTACCATTAATGTCTTTTTCAAGTAAAATATCCAAGTATGAAACAGATATGTCAGAATCTGTGGTATCTTTCATCTCAAGCTCACCAGGATATATCGTATCGACATAGGAATGGAAATTACCATTGTTAAATTGACAATACGTCGTTGATATACTAGTATCTAAATGTCGTGTTTAAGGCCACAGCAAGCATTTTCTTCTTTTCACGCATAAGATTTTTTAGTATCCACATCTGATTCACACCACTTCTTGAACGTATTGTTGCACAGTACTTTTAAAGTTTCTCCTTCACTACTCTTAATATTTTATAATTAGTGAGGAGTAAAAAAAAGAGACTTGGTTGAACATTTACTGGAACCCGCAATGTACATGTATCTGTTTTTAAGGATTCTTAAGAATTTCGGAATCCAATATACATATATGGTATTATAAATCATTTTGGTTTGGGATATAAAAAATATTCAAAACTGACATATTATTTTGGATAATTGCTTCCTTTGAAAGGAGACTGTGAGTATAAGTTGGATTACTACTTGTAGTAAATCCAAGTTCTTCTAAAATACAATTTTTATAGTGAGCCTTACAAACAAAGATCATGTTGTTACCTACTTTGTCAGCAAGGACCAATACGTACTCATCATGTATTCATCCAATTCTTTTTTTTTTCACTTCTGGATTATTGAAGTTAGAAGGATAGATGGTTTTCATATTGCCCCTCAATCTTTTAATAAATGATTTCAGCATGGTTCTGATACATTTAATCATTCTCACAAAGTGTAAACGTCTTCTTTTTCATACCTGGCTCGTCTGGAGTAATCTTCATAATCCATAATGTTTATGAAATTCCGACGCCAGTTGAAGAATCGGGGTTGCCTATGTTCAGGACCTTTTAAAATAAGTGATATAAGTTCCTCATTTTACTTTTACGTCTTATATGAATTCTAATTACTTTGGTATTTAAGGTGGAATGCCACACCAACTTTTTATTTTATAGATCTTTGAGTCGTCCTTTTTAATCAATGGTTTCAGAATTGAAAGGCCGATATTAGCTCTTAATTATTTTATATGAATTTTTTTTTTTTGTATTTTTTCAAAGAAAGTGAAAAACATTATTTATCTCCAAATAAGTTGTTTTCGAGTTAAAAGTTTGCTGTAAATGAATGCATTATATGAATATCTTATAACATATGTAAAGAAAGGCTGGTAAGACTTTTTAATTTTTTTTTTTTATAAAAAATTATTTTTGAAAATAAAACACATTATTTGTGAATATTTTTAAACCTATGGTTAAAAACACCATAAAACTAGTCAAAACTGAGGACAACATGTTTGTCAATCATATTTTAAAAAGAAATTGAATCGAAATTGAGAAATTTTAGACAAATTAATTTTTTTAATATTTGGACCTAACCCGGTCAAAATTAACACAAAATGAATAAAATGCTAATTTATTGCCTCTTCAGGTGTTTACAATGAAGAAATATATTTTATTGTCAAGTTTAATAATGTTTTAACCCTTATCACACCTAATCAGACTAATGCTCTTGGGAAAATGTTATTTATTTCCAATAATTGTACAATTATGGTTAAATTTTGATCGGGATTGGCCAAAATTAAAAAAAAATTAATTTCTCTAAAATTTGGCCATTTCGTTTCAATTTCTTTCATAAATATGATTAATGAACATGTTCTCCCCAGTTGTGACTGGCTTTAAGAAGATTTTATCCACCAGTTTAAAAAATATTCACAAATGATCTGTTTTATTTTCATAAATATTTTTTTATTTAAAAATTTTTAATATCTTTACGGCTTCTCTTTACATATTGTATTAGGTATTCGTGTGATGCATTCATTTACAGAAAACTTTTACAACAAAGCATCTAATTTGGATGTAAATATTTTTTTTTCATTTTCTTTGAAAAAATACAAAAAAATTCCTATAAAATAATTGAGAGCTAATGTCGGTATTTCAATGCTGAAACCATTCTTTAAAAAGGTTGACTCAGAGATCTATAAAATAAAAAGTTGGGTGTCACTCCTCCTTAAGGTCAAGATCTAGTAAATAACTTTAGACTAACTTTTTGGTGCTAGATCCATTATGACGTCATAATCACTTTCAACTTTCTTTTTCCCGTACTTTACGGCTCTAATAGAATTATGTAGAAAATAAAGTATTTTCATGGAATTCAATTTGAAATAACCTGAAAAGTAGTCCGGATACCTATATTCAATTTAACATTATTTAAAAGAAGAGACCAAGAACATACAAATTACCGTTTTCTGAAAGACTGTAGGCAATCTGGATATATTTTGTTTGTGTGATATGGAAAAAACTCCCATATTCATGACTAATTTTCTTAATTTTTCATTGAAAATGACAGTTTAAAATATGGTTTTTCATCTTATTTTTCTACAAATTATGCCCCGAAACACATTTTTTGACCAAGCTAAAGTTATTAAGCATCATTAAAGGAATTCATTTCTTGAATTTGATAAATCTGTAGGCACCCTTCATTTACTAGATCTTGACCTTAATGCAACTTTTGTAAAATTATTTTGTTATTCTTTTATTAGTAATAAATTTCTCGAACAAGTCTGGCATTGATTTAGAATGTTAAATTTTTCAACATTTGAGCTGAACAGGAAGAACATGAGTGGGTTACCAGTTAAAATATGACGTCACTAACTCAATGAATCTGGCGATACGTAAGTTCAATTGAACTTATAATAGGGACAAAGTTCAAATACTTTTAACAAATGCAATTCAAAACTAGACGCTTTAAAGCAAAACGGCAGGAAAGATGATTAAAAAGAAGCGAGAGGTTAAAAAAGATTTGCAGATAAACTGAAACTGCGTGCTGTTCTAGAGTGACGTCATAACTACGTAAGTAACGTACTTCCTGTGCAGAGGAGTTCACGCTTGGTTTTGCATCGACCCTCATAGACATTTATACTTCATTGTACAGAATTAATGAACACATAAAGTCTAATAAAACTCAATAAAGTTTTAATTCCAAGAACACAGAAAAGGGTATAACGCAAGCAGCCATTTAAAAGAAAACCCTAATTTAAAATATATTAGGGAACTTATCTAATTTTGGAGCAATTTTTATACACAAATAAACATAAGTAATATGGTTCATACATACTTTACTCCAAGCTATACATAACTTACATCTATTTCAATAAATAAACTGAGACAGGAATACAAAATTGCACGTGTTGTGTAAGGAACAAGGTATGGTCAGAGCTCTCCGTCTCCTGTTCAAGCTTAGGGGAAAAACCTTAAATATTAATTAAACACTCGTATGACAATGATTTAACATGCATACACTGTTATACAGCCAATGTTAAGGTCTATAGAAGTTTATCTTTAGTCACCTGTTCATATTCCTTTCTTTTTAACCCCCCCCCCCACCCACCCATTTTAACCATGGGTCTGACCTTCTTAGACTTTACAAGGTCAAGGACACTCCATTATACTGTGTGATATCACACTTTTCTGTTTTTACAACATTCTTTCTGCTTTAATTTGATGTGAAAATGCAGATACATGTTCTTGCCAAATTATGTTTGAATTTGATTGAGTTTTATATTTGCAGTCTACATATGTTTAAATTTTTTTTCTGTTAAAGTATAAGTTGTTTCCCTTCCATTTTAGAAGTATGTGAAAGTATGTACGAGACAATAATAAAGTGAAAGTCTAAGAATTAGTAGAAATATTATACAGGATATTTATCATAATTATTCCTATTTCACACAGGGAACATAGAGAAAATATGTAGGAGGGGACTTGGAGAGTAAGAATGCTACTTGTGAAAAAAAAATTCTTTTAAAAGTTAAAAAATGACTAACATTGCTCCTATACATTATAATTATGCGAAAATTGCTGTAGTTAGTGTATATAATAATTTCTCTCCATAAAAGTTTGGTTTTGAATCTACCAAATGTCTAAGATAACTTTTACAATGTTTTATATCTAAACTATAGGGCCTAACTGAGCTCTAACCATACCTTAATTTGTCTTTAGACAATGCTGAAAGTTATGAATGCTTCTGGAAAAAAGGGCTGTTGAACTTGACGAGAATTAACAATGTAAAACTCTGTACATATGTAGACATCCACCAATTGCACTTAGTCTAATACAGAATAGAAAAATGACTCCATCGCATTCTTAGTAAAAACAGACATACGTAATATAAATGATGTACTTATAAGGGAGCTTCTCCATACTCCATTGTACAATGTTAAATCCATACATATTACACAAAGTTAGGGACTAGACTGAAAATGGAATAATAAAAAACAAGCAAGGTAATGAAAATTAAAAGCCAATAACAAAATTAACAAACTAGTAACAGCACATAGGAGACACTTCAAAGGGGCTCGCAAACTTGGACTATTAAACACTTTTTAAGTTCAAAACTAGAATGTGTTATATGTCATATGCTCTTCAGGTTTATCATTTCTCAAAGACAATTTTTATATTGAAATTCATAAAGCAGTAAACCTTAAATCTGTTGTCCTGTCTTTACTGAAAACATCAATAATAAAACAGTTATCAGTGTGTCTGATAAGGCCATTTCAAGTTTTTCTTTTTTCAGCATCTGCATGCATCTTGGATTTTGACACTCCATAAGTGTGAAAAAAAAAATCAGGAGTCCTGAAATTGATTACTGTATAAGTAGAATTTTTAACGAGAATTTAATTTTGGCATTATTAGCGAGGGTGCCAAGATCGCTAAAATTTAATATCGCTAAAAATAAATTGCACATTATTTGTTATAGTCTCTTTAGTGTGCATTTAGAAATTGCTAATATAACACCTCGCTAAAATTAAATTACCAGTTTTTAAGGACAAATCGCTAAATTTGCATCTCGCTAAAATTTCCACTTATACAGTATTTTGTTTGAAATGTTAATTTCAAACAAATGTTGATCTGTTAATTTCTCTACAATTCTGTGTACATGAAATATTTGTGTGTATTCAAAAGAATTCAATACCTTGATTTTGATTTTTTAAAAAAATAGTTCTATTAAAACAGTTTTATTAAAGAAGAAGAATGATTCTTAATAGAGAAAAACTTGGCATGGTCTAATTCAAAAAAAAAATCTTACCTACCCACCTCAAAAAATGTGGATAAGAGTTCATCAATAAAGAAAAATTTAAATGGCCTCACCAGTAGGGTCAGGTAGTCAACCGTTAAAAAAAGGTGTCAAACTACTTCAAAATCTCAGTAGTTAATTTTTGATTAAAATTTGTCATTGCGTTTACCAAAAGAAAATGTTCATTGACATCACAATGTTGGGAGGAACTTTTTTCTGATCAAGTTTTACTATCTTAAAAAAGATTTTCAAAAGCAAATATGGTCTTTATGTTTTACCATTATATATTCAATCTGCAATATGTTTAGTGACACATTATTAGCATATAGAAAAGTGAATTTTACATTCATAAAAGCAAATGGATAGCTCTGAAAATCAATATGGTTAAGGTAAACCATTTACAAGAAATTATCTCACAACTTAAGTTTTCTGAACACATCCTTTTCCATAAAAACTAAGGATTAAAATACTAAAAAGATTATGCTTTGTATAAGATGTTCTGAAGAAAATAACAAAATTCAGGAAAATTTGAAAATACCTGAGTGTAAATTTTCAACCTAAATACTCTGCCTGGTCCAAAAATAAAACCGATCTCAAAGCAGTGTCAAAAATGTGCATAGTAATCCGACGTGTGTGTCTTGATTATAATTAATTGATTTTAATTAATTAATTAAATATCTGCTTCTCTATGATGATGTGTTAAGGCAAGGTTTCTAGATTGGACCCTCTACTCCCATTGTTATGAAGTTAAAAATAGTAACATTAATTGCTAAATAGTGCAAAGTATATTAATCATGTTAATGCTTGTGTTAGTGTATGGGAGGTAATAAATATTCTAAACCTGATCTAGCGTCCATGGATGTACATTTCTCATAAATTTTATCTATGAAGAATGAAGGAACCTAGCAAAAAATCCTATATGTAGGGACATGGAAAGTTTCTTAGTTTATCTCGTTCTCTTCAACAAAAGTGTAAAAAAAAAAAACTTGAGGCAAAAAACTGCAATCTGAGTGACATGTACAACATTGTTATTCATCAAAAAAAAGTTTAGGCAACAACAGATTATACAAATGATCATTACACCCCTGTATGATCCTTGCCTCACATTTGAAAAACCTTTTTGATTCCACACAAATTTGTCCCTTTAAAAATCAAGGGTTAATTTAAACATACAATGTATAAGAAAAAAATTTCAAGAAGTTCACAACAACTACATACAATGACCACAGATACCGACTTTCTCTCACATAATGTGCATTAAATTTAAGTTTCTCAATCAATACACCAATATATAAAACAAAAACAAATATTGCGATGTGTCGGGTGACGTGGATTTAGCTGCTTGTTGGATCGGAGGATTTCCTGACGCTAGGATCCTTTGTCACCGTAATTATGCTCTACGACAAAAAAGCAGTACTCGGAGCCGCAAATTTCTCCGTCGCTGTCCTTCCGCGGCGCCATTTCCTCCATGGTGATGTCGCCCTCCGCCATGGAGACGTCGGTGATCGTGTCACTATGGATGATGTCACGAGTTATAGTCACACTCGGCGTTGGCAATGGTTCCGAGGCCGGGGACTCGCTCCGATCTGAAAACACACTATCAGCGTCGGAGGAAGCAAAGTCCAGGGCCGTACCCTCCGACGACGCTTTAGTCACAGAATTCCCGGACATTTTTTTGTGAAGTTTTTCTGTGTTGTAAGAAGCTCTGGAGTCCGAATGAGAACTTTGATCGGGTGATAATGGTAATGACCCCTGATTGTTGGTGTTTGGTCCTAAGAACCAGTCTGAACGCTGGCGCAGTCTCTCCAATTGTTTACGCTTCACTGAATTAAATCGGCTCAAGCTCGGCCGAGGCTGTAGTGGCTCATCCACATCATTCAAGTTGTCCTCCAGCGACTTTGGTCTCTGAGGAAAAAAATCATAAAATCACTGTGTTTCACACTTACAATGAAAAACAAGAGGCCCATGGGCCACATCGCTCACCTGAGCACCAAGGGTAGGACTAGTATAAAATGGCTTTTTATTGTAAAGTTTAAATCCAAAAGTAGTCCCATGACCAATCATGGATTTGCTATTTTTTTAGAAAATGATTGAGAAGAAGATTTTTAAAGAATTTTCCTATATATTTCTATGTAAAACTTTGGTCGGCCATTTTGGCCCCGCCCTACCCCTGGGGGTCATGATTTGAACAAAATTGAATCTACACTACCTGAACATGCTTCCATATAAATATGATGAATAATGGCTTTGTCATTCTTGAGAAGAAGATTTTTAAAGAATTTTCCTATATATCTCTATGTAAAACCTTGGTCGGCCATTTTGGCCCCGCCCTACCCCCGGGGGTCATGATTTGAACAAAATTGAATCTACACTACCTGAGCATGCTTCCATATATATGAAGAATTATGGCTTTGTCATTCTTCAGAAGAAGATTTTTAAAGAATTTTCCTATATATTTCTATGTAAACTTTGGTCGGCCATTTTGGCCCCGCCCTACCCCCCCGGGTCATGATTTGAACACACTTGAATCTACACTACCTGAGCATGCTTCCACATAAATATGATGAATTATGGCTTTGTCATTCTTAAAAAGAAGATTTTTAAAGAATTTTCCTATATATTTCTATGTAAAACCTTGGTCGGCCATTTTGGCCCCGCCCTACCCCCGGGGGTCATGATTTGAACAAACTTGAATCTACACTACCTGAGCATGCTTCCATATAAATATGATGAATTATGGCTTTGTCATTCTTGAGAAGAAGATTTTTAAAGAATTTTCCTATATATCTCTATGTAAAACTTTGGTCGGCCATTTTGGCCCCGCCCTACCCCCGGGGGTCATGATTTGAACAAATTTGAATCTACACTACATGAGCATGTTTCCATATAAATATGATGAATTATGGGTTTGTCATTCTTGAGAAGAAGATTTTTAAAGAATTTTCCTATATATTTCTATGTAAAACTTTGGTCGGCCATTTTGGCCCCGCCCTACCCCCGGGGGTCATGATTTGAACACACTTGAATCTACACTACCTGAGCATGCTTCCATATAAATATGATGAATTATGGCTTTGTCATTCTTGAGAAGAAGATTTTTAAAGAATTTTCCTATATATTTCTATGTAAAACTTCGGTCGGCCATTTTGGCCCCGCTCTACCCCCGGGGGTCATGATTTGAACAAATTGAATCTACACTACCTGAGCATGCTTCCATATAAATATGATGAATTATGGCTTTGTCATTCTTGAGAAGAAGATTTTTAAAGAATTTACCTATATATTTCTATGTAAAACTTCGGTCGGCCATTTTGTCCCCCTCTACCCCCGGGGGTCATGATTTGAACAAAATTGAATCTACACTACCTGAGCATGCTTCCATATTAATATGATGAATTATGGCTTTGTCATTCTTGAGAAGAAGATTTTTAAAGAATTTACCTATATATTTCTATGTAAAACATTGGTCGGCCATTTTGGCCCCGCCCTACCCCCGGGGGTCATGATTTGAACAAACTTGAATCTACACTACCTGAGCATGCTTCCATATAAATATGATGAATTATGGCTTTGTCATTCTTCAGAAGAAGATTTTTAAAGAATTTTCCTATATATTTCTATGTAAAACTTTGGTCGGCCATTTTGGCCCCGCCCTACCCCCGGAGGTCATGATTTGAACAAACTTGAATCTATACTACCTGAGGATGTTTCCCCATAAGTTTCATCTTTCCTGGCACAGTGGTTCTTGAGAAGAAGATTTTTAAAATATACCACTAAATTTTCATTAATTCCAAATTATCTCCCCTTGAATAAGGGCGTGGCCCTACATTTGAACAAACTTGAGTCCCCTTCACCCAAGGATACTTTGTGGCAAGTTTGGTTGAAATTAGCCCAGCGGTTCTTGAGAAGAAGTCGAAAATGTTAAAAGTTTACAGACAGACGGACAGACGGACAGATGGACAGCTAGACAGACGGACAGAGGGACGCCGGACAAAATGTGATCAGAAAAGCTCACTTGAGCCTTCGGCTCAGGTGAGCTAAAAAACTCATCAACTAAATAATCTAATCGTTCAGAACTTTTGATAATTACTGGAATATCATTAGCATATTCCCATTTTAAAATCATGCTAATATCAGTGATATTAGTGTTTTATAAAATTTTTAACTTACTTATCCATTTGAAAGCAGATTTTGGCCTACTTTTCTTGGGTTAAAAAGATTTTGACCTACTTTTCTCATGAAATGATTTTGACATACCTTAAGCATAAAAACCTGATTTTTTAACCTACTTTACTGATGGAAAACAGAGACCTACTTTACTGCTATATAAAGTATATTATTAAACCCTTGACCTACTTTAAGGTTACAGAAATCCTATATTTATCCTTTTTGATGGAGATTTTGACTTATTTAATGGAGGGAAACGGATTTAGAAACAGATTTGATCTTCATTACTGATGGAGGTTTGACCTACATCACTGATGGAGCTTTGACCTACATTACTGATGGAGCTTTGACCTACTTTACTGCAGCTTTGACCTACATTACTGATGGAGGTTTGACCTACATTACTGATGGAGCTTTGACCTACTTTACTGCAGCTTTGACCTACATTACTGATGGAGGTTTGATCTACTTTACTGATGGAGGTTTGACCTACTTTACTGATGGAGGTTTGACCTACTTTACTGATGGAGGTTTGACCTACTTTACTAATGGAGGTTTGACCTACTTTACTGATGACTCCGGGGGAGGGTACAAGGGACACTTCGGGGGCTGAGATGGTGGATGCCGCGAGTTGTCGTGTGGCTGATTCTCCGTCGCCGCGGGGACTGAGATAATGACGTAAATCGGGAGACTGGTCCACCATCTCCATCACTTCCTCCTCGTGGTCTTGTCTCCGTGACGATTCGTAAAAGCCTTCCTCTGTAATCGCTAAAAATGAAAAATTCACAGCTTTATCAATTGTTCCAACTACTTTTGGGACTTTGTCAACAGAAATGCATGCAGATGCTGAAATTTAACAGCTTAATTAT